>NW_017274997.1:199639-207071 GCF_001594065.2 Cyphomyrmex costatus | reverse complement strand
TGAGGCTTACACACTTGGCGCCTTTTTTTCCTTTTTTTTAAAAAGGTAATTTTGTTGAGATTTAAATATTCGTCGTACCAGTCAACAGTCGGGATCTTATTTTAATTAATATTTTAAGGTAGTTCTTCACAAAAATGAATTACTGCAGAAAAAAATAAGAAAAATATATGAGGTTCTCTGGATCTCGAACTATATGCTACAATTTTTTTAAACCCCGATTGCCGAACTCATTTTTGAGAAAAAATTCGTTGAAATTGGCTTCTTATACACGGAGACATAGGGTATCGTACAGTTCCGAGCACTATTATTTACAAATTAGTATAGTAAAAAACTGCAGTTGATAATGAAAAAGTAATAGATGAAAGTTAAAGATTCGTACTTTTTAACGGTCAAAATAAAAGTGGAGGTAGCCGAACAAATTTTCGAGATATTTATTGTAGAAACAGCAAAAATGTACGACTTCATAACCTCTTTCATAGGTCTGTTTTCTGTGGCTGAACTAATAAAGTTAAAGATTCGTACTTTTTAACGGTCAAAATAAAAGTGGAGGTAGCCGAACAAATTTTCGAGATATTTATTGTAGAAACAGCAAAAATGTACGATTTCATAACCTCTTTCATGTCACTACGTGGTTCATCGCTACGTATAAACAATATTAATATTATTAAAACTTTATTATTTCAATGCAAATATTATCAACAAAGACCTTAAAATTTATAAATATATTTAATGAACGCCATATATACAATTCGATTGAGAATTTCGCAATTTTTATTCTCAGCATTCAGTTGACTAGGGAATCCGTGAAGAACTACCTTAAGGTCCGGCAGGTCGGAAAGATAAACAATAATTATATCTAATGATAAAAGATATTGTTGGTGATCATAAAAAATAATTTAAAAACATTATAGAACGAAAGAGAGTGAAATACGGCAAAAGAGAGAGGTGGTGAGGGACGGGAGGGGCGGGAGAGGAGGTCCGGTGAGCCGAAGATGGTGGAGGTGCGAGTGAAAGATGAGAGAGGATGTTAAAAAGTTGTAATAACGAAAGAGAGTGAAATACAGCAAAAGAGAGGGGTGGCGGGAGTGAGTGGGGGGGAGGGGAGGGGCAAGTGCAGAAGGTTCGGTGGTCCAAAGATGGTGGAGGTGCGAGTGAAAGGTGAGAGAGGATGTTGAGAAGTTGTAATAACGAGAAAGTGTGAATTACGGCGAAAGAGAGGGATGGCGGGAGTGGGTGGTGGAGGGAGGGGGAGGGGCGAGTGGCGGAGGTCCTAGGGGCCGAAGATGGTGGAGATGCGAGTGAAAGATAAGAGAGGATGTTAAAAAGTTGTAATAACGAAACAATGTGAAATACAGCGAAAGAGAGGGGTGGCGGGAGTGAGTGGTGAGGGGAGGGGAGGGGCAAGTGCAGCAGGTTCGGTGGGCCAAAGATGGTAGAGGTGCGAGTGAAAGGTGAGAGAGGATGTTGAAAAGTTTAAATGGCGGTTTGAAAAATTTTGAATGCGGACAGAGAAGAAGAAGAAAAAGAGGAAGGAGGAGAAGGAGACGTTTCTTAATTTTTCATTAAAATCACCACTTTTCGACTTCTTATATCTCCAGAACGGCTTGACCGATTAAAAATTTTTCAGGCTGAAATTACTCGTGGTGATGTCGCCTTTCAGGACATATAACGTTTGATTCAAAATTTTTTATATTTTAGTAGTTATGCACCTCCCAAAAATGGACTTTGGTGGCTCGGGATAAGAGACTTGTAGCGTCTCTCAGTTTTGAACATGGCCGGAGACACTACCGCGTCTCCTGATGAATTGTTTCGTTTGTGATGGGTATTGTTTTTACGCTGGTGTCACCTTGTAATGGAAGGCTCGCCCACCAAGGCGGTTGTAAATGATGTTAACTCTCTTGTTTAAACAATTCACAATTTATTAATATGAGTATAATCAGAATAGCGTCACCGTTTGGTGCAAGTACACGCTTGATTAACCACGTCTCACTGTTCGTCACGGCTCTCTCCGACTGTTCGTTAAACGTGACGGTTGATTGGTGTCGCGAAGTGCGATAGTTAATTCGTGCGATAATATAATGCGTTCACACTTCACACAATCGCGGTGCGTATTACAAGTTAAGATGTCACTTGACGGTAACTTAAAAAATAAATATAGGGAAAATCCGATAGCCGCTCAATTCGGATTACATTTGCACGAGACGTCAAGAATAATAATCGATCCGGTAACGATCGAGATCAGGTAGCTAATGAGGAATGGAGCGCAGAACGAGTGTGCGGAACTCGCAATTTCGGGTGTTGCGCAGAGGGGCGAGCATTCCATTTGAGACCGATAGATTAAAGAGAGTGAAAGCGAGATTTACGTGAGCGGGGATGCGTGGTTACGTGGAATTGTCGAGAATATAATTTGAAATAACGATGATTCCGTAACATAAATAAAAACAATAATGTCTGCCAATTCGGAACGCATTATTGTTGGTATGTGTATGTACATCATTGTTCATTTAACCAACAGAACTTAAGCAATGAATGTCGACGTTTATTAATTTAAACCTTGGTCTATTTGTTTTAAACTAAGACCTCGTATTCACTCCTCTTGCCTTTCTAGAAATCGCACATGATCCAATCCCAACTTAAGGATTAATTTCCTCGGCTCTTTCTCTCAAATTTCGGGCCAACACGTTCGTAATGCTCATTGGAATCGGATGATACAGCATCTTTTTGGAACGTTGACCCATATTCCGAAGCGATAAAAAGCGTTCGGCTCTAAACGTCTTTCCATACCATCTCCATTCTTCTTTGTTATCTTTCCTAGCGGTTCGACTTAGATATCCAAGGGTTTGAACGTAACAATAGGTACCAAATTATTTAGTGAATAGTCTTTATTTACGGCACTGTTAACGACGTATTGGTTAGAGTTGAAGCTGATGATTTTTATAAAGTGTTTTACGTAGTATAACGAATTTAATGAGCACGCGCATTATAACGTCTTTCGTACATTAAAGGTACGTACTGTAATTCTTGTAACAATAATTTGATGAAAAATACATAAGTAATATTATATTTCTTATATAAAATTAATTCACTTTTTATGTCATATTAAAAGCTCTTTGAATGAATAAGATGAATAATTGTATATCTTGGTTTCGATCTATTCACCACGAGCTGAAAATACGTATGTCTCAACGTTCTCGAAACAGAATGGCTTGATGTTTACGATTAAATGCAACTCGACGCGTATCACGTTGAGTATCACGAGTAGCTTGGACATTATGCCAGCTGCCGTATTGCGTGCATGCCTGTATGTGGTATGGCTGTCTTCACGTGTCATGAATGAAACAACCGTATGATTTTATAATTACCTCATTTTTTACGTAGTAGATTAAATTCCACGGGTTAAGTAATTTTTATACATATTTTGAAAATATGAGAAAATAAACTTTTTGTTGTACTCTGTTTTTTTTTTTTGCATTTTTAACCTATCTGTGCTATCACTATTGAGTGATACAGTATTGTTATCGATATGTAAACTTTATGTATTAGGAAATAGACCACTCTTAATTAACGTAATACAAATTTTTCATATAATTTACATTTTTAATAGCAAATATTTATAATTTAGACTTTTATATAAACACAAAAATATTAATTATTAACTTAAAAAGAAAGAATAAGCACACTATCAATTCAATCTCAAAATGCTATGCAATGTGTAGTCTAATAATTTTATATATATGTATATCAAATCCAAGTGTAATCTTCTTACGAACTCTCTTATTTTCCAAAACCAAAAAATATGGATCAATGGATCAGGCTATTGAGAGTCAAACGTGGTTCTTATTACGTAATTGTCTATTTATTCATAAAAATCTTGAACGTTTCGACTCACTTTGGAGTCATCTTCAGCATACATAATCTCTATATATCCTTGAAAGTTGGAGATAAAATCACCATCAAATTAGCCGATTTGATGTACAATCTAATAAAATATTAATACTGTTAAACTAAAAATAACTAAAAATTAAAAGTAGTGACTCACCTCAACCTTCAAAGAAACGTCATTTAACAAATGTTTTAATATCACAAATTTATCATTTTGGAATCAATTACAAATTGACATTTACAAAGTCTTCACATACAAGTCTCAGACAAAACTGACTTAAAAAGTTAAACTGTAACGGTCGTCAACAACAACAAACATGTCAAAATATTGTATATTTCTTGTTTGGTATATATAATTTATAGCGGTTGTAAACCGATATTGGGTGGATTTCGATAAACCTCTCAAATACGCCCATTCGGAGTTGCAGACGCCCGCGATGCCGATCTCACGGATTAGTCTGTCATGACCTATCTTTCCAGTAAAAGTTCCGTGAGAATTCAACAAGATATAACAAAATAACATTTAGTTTACTGTGTGTGAATTTTAAACAACTGTTGATATGGCTTTAGCATCGATGTGGTTTCTGTTATTATATCTCAGTTTATGCAACGCATGGATGGATGAGAGGTATATTTCTTAATAAAAATTTCTTAATAACATATGTTGTCCGCGTCCAATATCACAATGTGTACCTGTATAATAATTGTAAATATCGAATAAAATTGAAAAGTCATAAATTTAATATTTTATGCAATACAATCGATAAATATATTCCTTGAAAATAAGAATCAACAGAATGCATGATAAAAAATAGAACTTAAGATGTAAATGTTGATGATAAGTTTCTTTTATATTCTATAAACTTCTTTCCATAATTAGACTTTGATATGTAAATAATTTACATAAATTTTAGACCTGTTTTGGAGTCTCGAGATGGACATCTCATAATCTCCAGCGCGAAGGATAGAAACATTACACTAAAGATAACAGGGGACGGTTACATGAATATCAATGAGATCAATCTGCTTCACGTAGCTTCGGCGGTAACAAATAAATATTTGCATATATTATAAATGTCCAACAAGTATGAGACACAATTAGTTAAACAGATTTTAATATTCTTCAGGCGCAAAATGCGACACGGGTCATCGATAGGTGGCGAATGGGATATTTGGCTGAGATGGAGAATTCGCTTCACGAACTAACGACTATAGTGACAGGCACTACAGGTTTACAGAGAAGAGTCGCTGTGCTCGAGAGAAATATCGACATGAACATTACGATTCGCACAGGAAACAGATCACGTATACCGGTAAGAATGCGCAATATTGAATGAACAGCTTGCGATGACATATTTTTCTATATCCCAGTACCAAATTGTAATCAATATGCCAATAAAAAAAAAAGAGTTATTTATGTTTAAAACGAAATAAGAAAGATATCGTATAATAATAATATATCCATAAATAGAGCTTTAAGGGGGAACACCACTGTGACGGCCGAAAAAAAGGCTCCTTTTGTGAATTTTTTTTTGAAAACTGATAGCTTGTATAAATTATTGTTTTTACATATTCAAAGTACATACATTTACGAAATTATTTAAAAAAATTCATTGATTAATATTAATATTTGTAGCTTCAGTACTCATTGATGTGCACCTCGTCTGAAAAAACATGGGTGCACGGGCGCTCGTGCTGCATCTGAACGGGAGCTCTAAAATAATTTTTTTTAATTTTATTTTAAAGTATATGAGTGTAGATTCAGTTGCACGTACGGAATTTTTGATAAAATAATTTTAGACAAAATGGCGCTGTTTTAAAAAAAAATTCACGATTTTGCGACAAAAAACATTATCTTTTTAATTGTTTTTCAAAAACTAATAATCCGATTGAAAAGTTCGTACGTGCAACTGAAGACAATTTCTTTGTAAACATTCTGTCCAAAATTCAAGTCGTTCGGATAAAAATTGACCGAGATATGTGAGCACCCAGTTACGAAAACGTGGTTTCGAGAAAAACACGTTTAAAATTTTACAACCGATTAGTTTATAACCAGGGAATGGAAGTAACTCGTTACTTGTAACGAAGTTACTATTACAAATTACTTTTTTTGGTAACTTTACTAGTAACTGCGCGTTACTTTTTTTTTTTGGTAACTGTAACGGTAACGAGTTACATTTTTTGGATAACGGTAACGAAATTTACAGTTACTTTTGTCGTTACTTTGCACACGATTGAACACGGTTCGATTGGATACATGTCATTTATAGCGCTTATCAATAAGACTTGAAAGCTCTTAGGCATTCGGCCGTCATGATTGGTGGTCGTTCAATCTTTTTATAAAAATATTTGATTACAAATGAAAGTATAGCTTACATAAAAATAGCTGTGTTATAATAAAGAGATTATATGTGTATTGCTTTATTTTCCTTTTAATCTCTAACTTACATTGTGATTCAGATAATCCTATACAATCCTATATATAATCTTATAGTTTTTTACAAAATATAAAATAATTCCTGAAATATTTTTAACTGTTAACTGTAGCGACCTGAAGTGATCATTGACAGCTGAGAAATACTTATATATAGTATCACTATTTCAGTAATTATTTTACACTTCTATCTTCTATGTAATACATAGGACATACAAATATTTCAGTTTGCTGCATATTTTACAGGTTTTAGAATTACAAAATTGTGTTTAAAAAAAATTAAAATATAAATTAAATAAAAGTAAAATGAGAAGGGCTACGAATCCAAAAGCGAAACAGTTTATTTCCAATAATGCCCATTTCCACTAATGCAGATTAACTTTAATCTCGGTTTAACTTAACGTTAATCTTTTTCTAATTTTTAGAATTAGAAAAAGATGAAAAGTAAATTGAACTAAGATTAAAATTAATCTGCATTGGTGGAAATGGGCATAAGACGATGACAATAAGTGTCGAAACGTCATTTGTTTTTATCATGTTTTATCCATGTTATTGTTCTAATATATATTTATACATTTAATTACATTGTCATCGTCATTTTTATCGGAAATAAACTATTCCATTGGCTCATAACCCTTCTCATTTTACTTTTATTTAATTTATTATTTGAGCTATTCTAAATTGTTTTTAAAAAAAAAACTATATATTTGTCAGTAATAGAATCTTATTTTACGACCGTACATTGTTAAACAATAACAAGAAAGAAGGAAGCACAAAGCGAAGCCTATCGGTCAAAGCTAGATCAAGATGCTTATTATCATTATGTGTGAATTTATATATCGCGTATGTAGTTCTCTCAATCGCGTGCCGAACATTTTTTCAGACTTACAACTCTAAATAACTATCGCGGTAATATCACTTTAGTTAGATTGATAATACAATCTAACAAATTTCGATGCTTATAGCATCTTATTAGATCTTAATAATATGTTGAAAGATATATATTAAAATTCAATATTAAAGTAATGGTAATTGAAATCTGTGAAAAATAAGATTGCGAAGAATATCACAAGTTGGCGTTTCGTCCCGGCTTCCACTACTGGACTCATCAGTAAG
>NW_017274997.1:177740-197085 GCF_001594065.2 Cyphomyrmex costatus | reverse complement strand
TTTAACGAAGGACGAGTGACAGCTAAAACCTGTTGAGGGTTACTCAGGGTCATGACTTTGACAACATATGTCAAGGTCAAAGTCATTGGAGGGAGGTCCCCTGATTGAGACATTTACTCGTACTATTTTAAAACTATAATTGTTAATAACTTTTTAACGAAGGGCGAGCGACGGCTAGTTGTTAAGGCAAAGTTACTCAGAATCATGACTTTGATAACATATGTTAAGGTCAAAGTCATTGGAGGGGGGTCCCCTCATCGACACATTTACCAAAAAAAAATGCAAAAGTACATTTTTAGATTGATTCTAAAAAAGTAACGGAAAAGTAACGAAAAGTTATTTTTCGTGTAACGGTAACTGTAACGAGTTACTTTTAAAAAACGATAACTGTAACGGTAACTCGTTACATTTTTTACTCGGTAACGAGTAACTGTAACTAGTTACTTTTAAAAAGTAACTTTCCATTCCCTGTATATAACGATATAATTTCTTAACGAATCAAAATCCGGGTGCATGTGAAGTGTTCACGTCTGAAGCACATAAGAAACAAAAGAATACTGGTAAAACTGCCTACAAGCAGATCAAGGGAACTGCTTAATGTCCTAGCGGCATCTGACCACGTTCTACTCTATCACATATTTACTATTGTTCCGTTAGGAATTTCAACATAATATTATAGGGACATATTTTTAAGACTCCAAGCATTACAAAAATGCAATAAAAGAAATTCGATTTTTTAAACTCGTCACCGTGGTGTTCCCCCTTCATAAGTTTTATAATGTTAAGTTATTATTCATTTCTTATTTCTTTATAATTTTTTTAATTTAGCGTTTTAAATACAGATAAAAAATTATATTAATCGTGTTGTATTAAAATAAAAAATATAAATTAAATATAGAATTAAATGTATCAAGTTGTTTATTAAATAATATTTTTTTAGAATTTTAATCCATTGACTGTAGCCACAAGCAGAAGCATTCGTCGTATCAACTCTCGAGTACGTAATACGTGAATCTATTTATAGTGAATGATATATACGAATAATGACCTGTACAATACAATTAAAAATAAGTAAAATTTTTAAGCTTAAAGCATTAGAAGACTCACTAAGAGCTATGCAAACACTACTTCGAGAGAACGAATGTCAAAGTAACCCATGTCAAAATGGTGGTACTTGTGAAGATCTCTATGATGCCTATCAATGTCATTGTCCATCAAACTGGGAGGTATGTAAGCGTAGTACTTTGACAAAAATAATATTTTCTGAGAATAATTACAATTATTTCAGGGCCCAAATTGTATGACGGACGTCAACGAGTGCGCAAGATTTCTTGGTACGGATCTCGGATGTCAAAACGGAGCAACTTGTCGAAATTTACCTGGGTCTTATCGGTATATGCAATATTACGTTTCATTACCTTTTCTATTAAGGAAATAGCAAAACGTAATACTTTCGTTTAATTACTGACATTTTACGAATCGATCAAATTTTTAGTTTTCTTTTTTTAATTTAAAAAGGTATGTTTTTAAAATATAATTTTAATAATATTTTAAATTTTCCAGTCTAAAGTTCTTACAAACATCTATTCTTTGAAATAATTCTAATGAACTTCGCAAGTGGCCTTTATGTTGAGATTTCTCGGATACCTACATTGTGTGGAATATGTCTGTATATGTATAATATTGGTTTGGATATTAGATGCGACTGCTTGCCGGGATGGTTTGGCCTTCATTGTACACAGAAGACATCGATTTGTAATACAGAAAATTCTGAAGCGCTTTGCGGCGAGCACGGTGTATGCGTTGCCAAAAGCAGTTCTTCACTTGGATATACATGCATTTGTGATCAAGTATGTTCTATTTTTTTTTTCTTAAACTCTAATCGTAAATTATTCAGCTAAGTAAGTCTTACGCACAACCTGCTTTTGTAACTTATTCATAGCAAATGCGCTGAATCCTTTTCTTTATCGTTTTTAGGGATGGGAAAGCGACGGTACAAACCCAGCTTGCATCAAGGATGTAGACGAATGTGCAGCGGCCCATCCACCTTGCTCCGTAAATCCACCGGTACCATGTCGTAATACTCGCGGTTCATTCACTTGCGGTGCTTGTCCGCATGGCTATAGCGGCAATGGCTATTATTGCACCGACATTGACGAGTGTCTTATTAACAATGGCGGCTGCAGTACCTTACCTTACGTGCAATGCATAAATACAATGGTAATATATTATATTACATAATGCATAACATGAAGAGAAGTTATGTTCGTATCAGATTAGAGATTGAGATTGAGATTGAATTTGACCGATCGAAGCAAAGTTCATTAAACTTAATGTTCATTTTCTTTCTTGAGATTAATTAGTTTTAATCTCAGTCTCAATCTAATACAAGTATTTTTACATCATAAAAAATACATTTTTAGTTAAAAATAAATATATGAAGATAAATAAGTGATATAATGAATAGAGCAACGCGTTACAATTTGCTGCAACGGTGTCTTATTTCGTTGCAACGATTTTAATTACAGGGTTCTAGAACATGTGGAGCCTGTCCTCCAGGATATCGTGGCGACGGTGTGAGTTGCATTTTTGTCGGTGGTTGCGCCATCAACAATGGTGGATGTCATCCATTAGCTACCTGTATCGAGAATCCATCGCTTACAAGTTCTTATGTGCTGTGCCGTTGCCCACCGGATTACGTCGGTAATGGAATGGGACCAAACGGTTGCCAATTAGCTGATGTATCACTTAATACAGCGTGTTCTAGCAACCCCTGCGTTCATGGTACATGCGTGCCAAACGGTGCAAATGGCTTCACTTGCAGATGTAACTCAGGATACTCTGGTATGTGTATTAGGAATGAAAATGAGAGACTTGGCGGGAAATGGATTCATGAGCCATCTCGTGTAAATTGTAACACTATACTTCTCACATATGCGCGTGACAAATAATAAAATATATAATAAATTCGTGCTTGATTGCACAACAATCGTGATATTATGAATTTTAAGTTAAAACTGAAGTTTAAATATAAAAGTGTTTGTTTCGGAATTTGTAATTTATTCTTAATATTGAAAACAATAAGAGTTACACGTATCGAAAGAAAAAATGCTGCAACTACCATGATTATAATTTATATTTATTTTCGGTGCTAATTACTTTTTGGTACCAATACTTTTTGGTACAAATACAAATGCAATTAGTATTATTAACATTATGATAGTAATAATTGTAAAAATGGAGCACCAAATCCTAAACGCTTTTCTTTCAGTGTATGCGATACTTATCTATATCACTGGGTTTCTTATGAATTTTTAGGATCTACATGTAATACACCGATCGATCCGTGTTTACCAAATCCTTGTCGAAATAGTGGAATTTGTACCGTTTTAAATGGGCAAGCAACGTGTCAGTGTACAACTAGCTTTACAGGAATCAGATGTGAAACGCCACGGCAAGCGTGTGGCGGTGTATTACGGAATCCCATGGGAACACTTCAGTTTCCCATAGGCGGTAGCACTTACCAGCATGGACTGAGTTGTGCTTGGGTGTTAATAACGGAACCCTCGAAGGTTCTAAACGTCACCTTTACGTCTTTTAATCTTGAGCAGTCAACAGATTGCAAATTTGACTTTCTACAGGTGCGATTTGCATATTAAAAAAAAGCGATTAAAAAATTATTTTTTCACTAAAGTTTGTAAGAACTATAAATTTTGTAAATTTTTTTAAAACTATTTTTATATATAGTACAACATTTGGATTTTATTTTTTCACTAAAGTTTGTAAGAACTATAAGTTTTGTAAATTCTTTTAAAATTATTTTGCGTATATAATACAACACTTTAATTTTCATAGCTTCTTGTCTAAAAAATTTATGCATTTTTTAAATTCATATTAAGGAGCGTTGTAATATATTTTCTAATACTATCTCTAATACTGTTCAAATTTCTATATTCTTGAATTTTAAAATATAAGGATGAAAATAAGGAGAATAATAAAAATAAGAAAATCATTCTCTTTATAACAAACGTATACACTTTTAGATTCACGATGGTAGAAATGCTGGTAGTCATATGATCAATAGATTTTGTGGTCAGACATTGCCTAATGAAAACGGGACAATCATCTCGTCCCACAATACCCTTTATTTATGGTTCCATTCGGACAACAGTATATCTCACGACGGATTTACTTTCCGTTGGAAGAGCATCGAGCCTATTTGTGGAGGTGTTTTAGAAAATAATTACGGCACAATTACGTCTCCAGGTTCACCTGGGAGATACCCTCCAAACAGAGATTGTTTCTGGACAATTATTGTCGCTGCTTCAAAAAGAATTCAATTTCATTTTGGTCAGCTGATGCTCGAGCAAAATTGTGACAACGACTTTGTGGAAGTAAATATTTTATGAGTTAATTATGACCTATATAAATATTTTATATATGCAATATATTTTGTATATATTACTAAATCTGTTGAATTATAAAATAATTAATTATCTATGCTTCAGTATTTATTATCAATTTTGATTCTATATCTACATTATATACATAGATTACTGGTGCAGAAGAAGAACGTTTAGGACTTTTTTGCAATCACACTCGTCCACCGCCTTTGATTACACCGAGTTCTGAAGCAATTGTTCATTTCCATTCTGACGGTTCTAATCAAGATGCTGGATTTCAAATTCATTATTCGATAATTGAAGGTATATTACTGAAACACTTGGTTTATACGATTTATAAGTATAATATAGCAACTAATTACACTATTTATTTAAAACAATTGGTTTAGAAGTTTTATAATATTTTATATAAATTGTTATATTAAACTATAATAAAAGGAAGATAGGTCAATAAAGAGCATATAATTACATATTAGATTAAATTATTACGAGGTGTGGCATTCTTCAAGTCCAAATGAGATATGATGAATTATATACTATTTCTTTGTATAATTATATGCCCTTTATTGATCTATCTTTCTATTTTTCTTTTATTATTGCTTAGCAAATTAGAGCTACATATTCGAAATTTATATTATATTAAATATATGATTCAAATAATTTGCAATATTTAGGTACTCCTGGTTGTGGTGGAATTTATACCAGTGCCACTGGACTAATCAATTCACCAGGTCACTCATCGTCATATCAGCCAAATATGGAATGTGAATGGAAGATACAGTTGCCAGCAGGTGAACGAATCCGAGCATCATGGCTGAGATTTGATCTCGAAACTTCCACCAGTTGTCAGTTTGACTTTGTCGAGGTGATTTTCCAACCTTTTATTATTCTAATGTTTCACAGAAAGAAAGGAAATTTTAATCTTTGTACTTTTTTAGGTTTACGATGGACCTAACACACTTTCTCAGTTACTCGGTAGATACTGCGGCGCGGACTTGCCGCCAGCAATCAAGTCAAATTCAAACAGTTTAGTTATAGTGTTCAAATCCGATTGGTCTTACGAAGGGGAAGGTTTCACACTTTCGTACGAAACTTTATGCGGCGGCGAATTCCATGCAGACACCGGAATTATCAAATCGCCGTTTTATCCGAACCCTTATCATCACTCAAGAACATGTATTTACGAAATTATACAACCGTCTGACAAAGGAATCGTGTTAACTATAGAAGATATGGACATCGAAGGCAGAGATCAGAACTGTTTTTATGATTACGTTGAAATTTTTGATGGTGATAATGAAAACGCAACGAAACTCGCCACATTATGCGGCGATGAGGAAAACATGCCCGATACTCCTTACTATTCCACGCACAATTTCATGTACATAAAGTTTACCACCGACAGCAACATTAATGGTCGAGGTTTCAAAGTAAACTACACAACCATTAATCGTAGTAAGTAAGATTTCTTCGCTGCGGTAAATTATAAATATAAGGTTTAATATACTTTTGAACATAATTAATTCATTCTTATATGTATAGAGCGATTAAATTTTTGCGCAAAAATAGAGATTTAAAAATAATAAAGTAAGCATTAATACCATTATTCGTATTAAGGATGTGGCGGATTGCTGAAAGAGCCAAATGGTGTCATTCAGTCCCCACATGAAAACGGAAGTTATTTCGATAACGAGGAGTGTATCTGGACTATTCAAGCACCACCAGGATACGTAATACAACTCAACTGGATGTCATTTAATTTAGAATATCATAATGATTGTGTCAATGATTATGTCAAGCTTTACGAAAACTACACCTCGCGTGACGAAAATATAATAGCCACGTATGATTATATTACTAATTTCTTTTATTTTAACTATTTGTTATAAAAATGTTATTATTAGTGTTGCAATCATTTCAATTACCAAAAAACTCTTAATTTATACTATGTAATATTAATATCTATTAATTATATATATATATATCAGGGAATGGAAGTAACTCGTTACTTGTAACGAAGTTACAGTTACAAGTTACTTTTTTGGTAACTTTACTGGTAACTGCGTTACTTTCTTTTTTTGGTAACTGTAACGGTAACGAGTTACATTTTTTGGGTAACGGTAACGAAATTTACAGTTACTTTTGTCGTTACTTTGCACACGATTGAATACGGTTCGATTGGATACATGCTATTTATAGCGCTTATCAATAAGACTTGAAAGCCCTTAGACATTCGGCCGTTATGATTCAGTAATTATTTTACACTTCTATCTTCTATGTAATACATAGGACATACAAATATTTCAATTTGCTGCATATTTTACAGGTTTTAGAATTACAAAATTGTGTTTAAAAAAAATTAAAAAATAAATTAAATAATAGTAAAATGAGTAGGGCTATGAACCCAAAAGCGAAACAGTTTAAAAGACGATGACAATAAGTGTCGAAACGTCGTTTGTTTTTATCTTGTTTTATCTATGTATTGTTCTAATATATATTTATACATTTAATTACATTGTCATCGTCGTTCTTATCGGAAATAAACTGTTTCATTTTTGGCTCGTAACCCTTCTCATTTTACTTTTATTTAATTTATTATTTGAGCCATTCTACATTGTTTTTTTTTTTTTTAAAAAAAACTATATATTTGTCAGTATTACATATAAAAAAAAAAAGCAAAAGTACATTTTTAAATTGATTTTAAAAAAGTAACGGAAAAGTAACGAAAAGTTATTTTTCAAGTAACGGTAACTGTAACGAGTTACTTTTAAAAAGCGATAACTGTAACTGTAACTAGTTACATTTTTTACTCGGTAACGAGTAACTGTAACTAGTTATTTTTAAAAAGTAACTTTCCATTCCCTGTATATATATATATATATATATATATAAACACGTTATAATGCGTAGTAGAATATTATCTTCACACGTATAACTTAACATAACTTTTTTTTAAACAGCTTTTTTAATATATTATAAATATGTTTTAGATACTGTGGTAGCACTAAACCACCAGAATTAACAACACAGGATCGTATACTTACCATACTTTTCCACACTGATTTAAGTATTACACTTGAAGGATTTGTTGCTACATATATTTTCATGGATATGTCGAAGGTCTGCGGTGGTCATTATTCAAAGTCAAATGGCATTATTAGATCACCAAATTATCCCGATCATTATCCAAATAAGAGGGATTGCGTTTGGATTATTGAAGCACAAAATCGACATAGAATCATTCTTACAATCAATCATTTTGAATTAGAAAGACATGCATCTTGCTTATTTGATTATTTAGAAATTAGGTATAAAGATCCTTAAATAAATTTAATCTTATTATTTTTTTTAAATCATCATTTTATGTTTCTCATATTTTAGGAATGGTGGATATGACTCTGCGCCTTTAATCGGCAAATTCTGTGGCACAGACATACCTACTGAAATACCAAGTCAAACGAATCAAATATATATTAGATTTGTTTCTGATTTCTCAAGATCAATGCAAGGTTTTGAAATTCAATGGGATAGCAGCACTCAAGGTAGAAAAAAACATACAGGAAATCCTAATCACGTTTTCTATTTTTTCTTAATTTTTATATTTACGTATTTAACTTCAGGATGTGGTAACTCATTGACTGCAGTGACTGGAGATATTATATCTCCAAATTATCCTGAACCTTATGCAGCGAACGCGGATTGCTATTGGAAGATCGCTGTGGCAGCAGGTAGTTTAGTGAGGATTGTAATAGTGGACCTCGATCTTGAACAGCACGAGAAATGCCGATATGACTTTATCGAAATATATGAAGGCATTAGTCATCTCACAAATGGAAGACGTTATTGCGACATCACGTATCCGAAGCTTATTCAATCCAAATCCAATCAAATAACCATTCGGTTCCGTAGCGACTACAGCAATGCCGGTCGCGGTTTCCATCTAAAATACGAAACGCGTACGTATTATTTTAATTCAGATTTATATAATATTATTCTATTTTCTTTCAAATTTGAAATATTTTAGCCATACTTTGCAAGAATTTTTAAATTAATGTTTATTTTTTAATTTTAATTACTTATTCTGTGAGTGTATATGGATATATATAAAATTATTTTATTGTTAAATTGTTATTTTTGTGATGCAGAGTGCATAAACAAATTACGTGGTTACTCTGGTGTGATAGAATCACCGAATTTCCCCAATAAATATGAGCATTCGACAAACTGCAGTTGGATTATTGAGGCTCCAATTGGTAACATGATTAATTTGACTTTCTCGCACTTTGATCTCGAAGGAAGGATGGAACAATCGCAGTGCATATATGACTATCTCCAAATCATGGAAGGCGATGATGACACTCCCAACAACATGCTGGGTCTATTTTGTGGGAATATCGATCTTCCAATGAAAATTAATTCAATACAACATCAAGTGTTTATAACATTTGTTACGGACTCCTTTATGGCTTACAATGGTTTCCGGCTTGAATGGACGGTGCATGGTTGCGGAGGGCATTTGATTAAACCGTATGATAGTTTTACGTCGCCTGGATATCCTGTAGCTTATCCGATGAATGTTGACTGCGAATGGTTAATCGAAGTGGATTACATGCACAGCATCGAGCTTACATTTTATGAAGTAAGTATAATTTAAAAAAGTATTTTCAAAAATTATATTTGCTAAGGTTATACGGAAATTAATAGTGAAAGGGTGCTATAATGTGTATACTGTAATGTAAAAATGGAAATTTTTGTCTTTCAGATTAATACTGAGAAACGCAAAGGCTGTTTCTTTGACAAAGTCCAAATCTATGAGGGTCAAGATGTAGATGCGCCAAAACTAACCGAGCTTTGTTATTCGGAGACGCCAGTAATATATACTAGTCACGGAAATAAAATGTTTGTCAAGTTTCACTCGGACTCATCATACGCTAGTCGAGGATTTAATGCTAGTTATAAGACTGTTCCTATTGAATGTGGTGGTAAATTTACAGCAACCTCAGGCATCATTCATTCGGCCAATTATCCGCAGAATTATCCGCATGTTGTAAATTGCGAATGGCTATTAGAAGTCGACAACAACCATCTAGTGAATCTCACGTTTTTGGACTTTGATGTTGAGAACAGTAGAAATTGCAGTGATGATTTCGTTAAGGTATGCTATTACAAGGTGTTCAGAAAGTGCCGGGACACGTGAATATCATAGAAAGTATAAGTATTACAGAAAAGTGTTTCAGACAAAAGTTGTAAAGTTCAAAAAGATCTATTTACTGATCACATTCGTTTGATTTTGGGTGGCATCGCCAAGGTCAGGTCACATCAATTTTTTTAAATAGAACTCTATTTTTCATTGCATATTCTTGTAGCACACCTCGACAACTTTCCAAAACACTATAATAAAATATTTTTTCATGAAGTACTTTCCGAATTATAATGCTTGAAAGTTGTAGTATCGCTGGTTTTTAGCATTATCTTAGGTGTTACCTATAATTCACACAAACAATTAGTGTTGGCTCACATTGGCATTAATTTATATTTATTTCGATTTAATCTTTTGAGCCTATATTATATTGTTGAATTTTTAAATTAAATTACTCTGGTAAAAATACAATTTTAAGTAATTTTTTAATTAATTCTAATAATATATGTTAAAAGAGTCTCATTTTGTATTTTCGTAGATTTTTGATGGTTCAACGAAAGATGATCCATTATTGGGAACTCATTGCGGCAATCAGTTACCACCGGTCTACGTTTCGAGTAGTAATCAAATGTTAGTAGTTATGCAGAGCGATAGCATTATTTCAGCCAAAGGTTTCAAAGCTCAATATAGAAGAGCCTGCGGTGCTCGTATAATTGTGAAGGATCATGGTTTTCTCACACCCTCGACGGGTAATAGCGATATACATGATGAGAACACTAATTGTACATGGACATTGATAGCTGAAAATCCAGGTATAATTCAACTTTGTTTTAATTCACATTTCGTCCATAGATATTTACATTTATTTGTTAATTTCTTTTTAACAATGGTTTATTTTTTTGTGTTCTATTCTTTATTGTAGGCGATCATGTAACTATTACTTTTACGCATATGGAGATTGATCCAACTGATATTATGACTCGATGGGACTCAGGACATCTCGCGTCGGGTCCTTGTTTTTGGCTCTCCCTTCAGGTGTTTGAGGGTGAGAGTACAGATGGACCATCTCTAGGAAAATGGTGCAAAAACGTCGCACCACCGCCGATTACGAGTACCGGAAGTTCACTCACACTGCATTTAACTGTTTTCTACGAGTTCATAGGTCACTTTGTCGCTATGTACTCCGTCCTGAACACAGGTACACTGGATTAAAATGTATAAAAAGTGTACATTTATGGTTAAGATATCTTTAATTCTATCTATACTTTTCAGCTTGCGGCGGAAACTACACATCCCAACAAGGAATAATTACCTCGCCTAGTTATCCAAATAGTTATCCTCTAAACGCAGAATGCGTTTGGGTTCTGAATACGTCTCCCGGTAATAGGATTACTCTCATGTTCTCCGAGTTTGATGTCGAGTCGAGCGAAAATTGCGATTTGGACTATGTCGAGGTAAGAGAAAACAGTGGAATAGGAAAGCTCATTAGCGTTTCTTGTGGCAAGGATGCCGCGGAAATTACGTCTTCCAGCAAATTGTGGATCAAGTTTAAAAGCGATGATTCAGGCACTGCTAAGGGTTTTAAGGCTGAATATAATATCATCGGAGGGAACGAATTGGAAGGACCTACAGGACGCATTACTTCGCCGTTGTATCCGCTACCGTATAGACAACCTGCTGCGTTCTCATGGCGCATTACTGTTGAAATGGATTGGCTTGTACGCCTCACATTCACAGATTTACATATAGAAAACATTGGCCAATTTTGTTTCTCTCATATTAATGTAAGTATCTGTATCGAGGATGTTATACAAATTGTAAAAAAGACATTTTGAGGATAAATATAGTATATTATAATATATTTAATATATATGACTACATTATGTATATATTTAACAATATATCAATAGTATATACTGTTATATGTATACTGTTTAAACGTTAAATTAATATTAAATATATATGCTTAATATCGGTCTTTGCAGTTAACAAAATATGCGCCATTTTAATTATTAACCAGTTTTCATTTTTAATCAGATATATGATGGATATGATAATGAAGCACCACTTCTATCTGAAATATGCGGCTACACTTTGCCAGAACCAATAGATTCATCCAGTAATGTAATTTATATCACGATGACGTCGGATTTTGTCAGACAAGGACATTGGTTTGATCTCACATGGCTTCAAACATTGAGAAATAGTTCCGAACAGGGAACTAACAAGGAGATTGGACGTGAGCTTAAACTTTTATATACTTAATATTTTGTTATTATAAAAAATATATTGAAATAATGCAATTTTTTCACGATTAACTCAATATTAATACAAAAATTAATTTAAACATTATTGTATTTCAAATTAAATCTGTAAATTATGCCAATGTTAAATATACATATATGTATGTACACACACACACACACACACACACATATTATGCACATACATCTAATTAAAATTTATTTTATTTGCCTGCAGTGTCGAAATGCAACAAGGAAATAGCTCTAATTGGTAACAACACTAGCACGTATTCCTTCAGTTCTCCTGGTTGGCCGATTGGTTATGCTGCCAATTTGCATTGCAATTGGGTCTTCACATCGCCACCTGGAACACATTTGGTATTGAGAATCATGACTATGGATTTGGAAGAAACTAGCAATTGCGAGGCGGATTCGGTTTCTGTTTATTCGGGAAATGCATTGACATCGACAATTGGTGCTCATTTGGAAAGTAAATTATGCTTGGCGAACTCCAGCGCGTCTTTGATCAATGGGAGCAATGTAATGACGGTGAAATTTGACACAGACGCATTCGACAATAAAACTGGCTTCAACGCATATGTATATCGAGGTTGTAGATATTCTATTGATCTATTAATAGAATTAAACTTTGATTACAAATATACGTAAACGTTCGCATTGATGTTTATAGATTGTGGAGGTCAATTAAATGGACCCAACGGCGTAATCGAATTTGACAATTCTTCTTTTCTTTCAAGAGCGATTCGCACATGGCAATTTACCTGTGAGTGGACTGTGACAGTGAAACCCGGCAGAACTATCAAAGTTCAGATTAACAAAATATCAATACAGCCTGATTATACATGCGGTGATAATTATTTGTTGGTTAGTACATTCTATTATTAGACTTTAGACCTTTAAATTCAACGCAATATAAGTAAAAGAAATAATTACAAAAAGGAAGAGAAAATTTGAAATTAAAAAAGATAATTAATATATATTATGCAGGATGTCATGTAAGTTTTTTTTCCATCGCTTTTATGTAGATAGAGCGAACTAAACTGTGTCGAAAGGTCTTTTACTACTTTGCAATTTTCGCAATGGTTAACAAGTTATAAATTTTTAGATATCTATAGGTGAATAAAGCACGTTCGCTTGGCTCACCGATCGCTTGGTGCGCGGTTCATGGGGAGTGGGAATGACCTACTAGCAAAGTCACTACGTGACACTCTGTATATATGTATATAAATTATCTTTTTTTTAAATAAATAATTTTAGTTAAAAAATGGAGAAGGAGTGCTCTCGCCTTTGTTAGGCGTCGGAAAGTACTGTGGTGAAGTGACGCCAGCAGAATTAGAAACCACCGGAAATCGTTTGTATGTTAAAGCTAGAGGTATTGGTCGTAATTTTGGCTTTAAGCTCACTTACAGGTGATTTTTGGATAATGCAATTTTTTTTAAATTGATATTTTTTTAACTTAATAAAACATTTCACAATTTACTTTCTATATTTTAGAGAAGTAAGCATGAGCTGTGGTGGCGAATTTATTTTAACAAACAAACAGAAGAAATGGGAGATAACATCGCCCAACTATCCAAATATCCCTCCAACTTATAGCGAATGTGTTTGGACAGCTATTGCGACAGCTGGTGAAAGGCTGACTATCCATTTCTTAGATAGATTTGATTTAAGTCGTTCTGATAAGTAAGATACGATCATTGCAATAAAATAAAACAAATTTAAGGAAAAAATATACTTTAATTTACTAAAATATTATTTCTACCATAACAATTTCTTTTCAGTTGCGAAAGAGAATACGTTGAAGTAAGGGACGGTGGAACTGATGGCTCTCAACTTATGGGAAGATTTTGTAAAGACGTAGCACCTAGTAGTATGAGTACTAATGGCAACATGATGTACGTCCATTTCTTTACGGATGTACCAGAACCTAAGAATGGTTTCAAAGCTGTAATTACTTTAGGAGGTAGGTAAAATAAATATTACTTTATTTTAATATTAAAACTCCTTATATAAATAATTGACATTTATTAAATAGATAAGAGTAGATATTTATGTTATATAATAATCATAATAATTTTATATTAAGAATAGAAACAATTAATAAAGTATACGTATTTGTATAGAGGTTTGTGGCGGAATATTGCGTGCTACCAAAGGCACTATTAAATCGCCGAATTATCCGCATTCATATCCTACAAACCTAAACTGCACATGGTTGATAGTAGCTCCGACGGATCATAACTTAAAATTAGAATTTCGCGATATGCAGCTTCCTGGCTTACGTTCATGCCCTTTGACTGATAATGTTAAAATTGGAGAAAAGCTTGTAGAAAATAATACAAGTAAGTAAAATGATTGGCAACGGTTGATTAGATTTAGATCTAAGCGTTTCCATTATACGACATAACTAAATATAAAAATATTATTCTACAGTTTCAATAATTGGTACTTATTGCGGTATTCAGAAACCAGATGTAATCGAAACATCGTCAAACGAAGTGTATGTGCACTTCCAGAGCAATAACATATCATTTGTTAATTATAAAGGCTTCAATCTAAACTTCACTGCCAGCGAAGAAAGTTAGTAAAGCAAAACTGTATATATTATTAAACTATATATTTAAGCATGTCTTATCGCTCATTATAAATTTTAATTTACACCTTGTTTATAAAATTTTAAATTATATACTAAGAAATATTTTAATTATTTATTATTTATTTGTATAGCATGCGGTGGTTTAATAACCGCACTAAGTGGAATAATTAAATCACCTGGATATCCTAATCCACGCACAAAACCAAGGTAATTTTTTTTAAACAAAACTTTTAAATAATTAATAGAATATTTTATTTATTAAATATTTATGTGTTTTACAAAAAAAAATATATTAGTAATATATTTAAAATTGGTGCGATAGTTGTACGAATTAATGACATCGTAGGTATTGCGATTGGCGAATTACATTACCGATGGGTTACCAAGTTGTGGCAAATATTATGGATATAGACGTTGGTAACGATCCTAGACCGTCACACGTGGGATATGCACTTACGGTAAGTAATGCACCATATCAATAAGATATAAACTATATTTATTCCACCAAAAAAATATACATAATAAAATTCTCCTTTTTGTAGTTTTATAACGATTTGCGCTTTAAATCGAGGATTAAGGTCTTAGGACAAGGGGGAACGAATATAGAGGAAATAAGAAGTTCCAGTAATACTATGATTATCAGCTATTGGTGCTCCCCCGGGCATCGAGGTTTCAAACTTCGGTATAGGGCTGAGGCTCCGGCTCGTAAGTTTTAAAAGCTACTATGGTCATTTATCTATATCTATCGTGTACTTTACACAATGTAATTTAAATACATTTTTAAATTATATTTAACTTGTATATGGCCATACATATACAAAACGTATAATAAAAAAATTTTAACAAATTTTTATCGTAGCTTGTGGTGGAAATCTGAGAGCAATTCAAGGCAATCTAACAGGTCCTACAAGTCCACCTTTTAATCAATCTCCATATGTTTGCAACTGGAAATTGGAACCACCCGAAAATATGATCAGTTCCGTTGGGGATAGTAGCTTGACATTGACAATAAAAGTCACCGGTATTTTGGGCAGACCTGAGCATTCTCAAATTATTAGAAGAAGCTGCATTTATCCTCAATATATTGAAGTTCAGGGTAAAATGAAAAACACTAACATAATTTATTATTCTTGCTCATTGAACAAATTATTATAAAAAAAATTATTAAAAATCATAGACAATACATAAAAGTCAATTAATATCGATATTATAAATAGTGGATAAACAAGATATTAATGTTCAATTTTGCGTATAGGTGTTGGAAGGATTTGTGGGAATATAACAGAACCAAGATATTTGAGAAGTCCAAAATTAATAAACGAATTGATGGTAATATGTTTTTAATATTTATTTTATCATTTATATATACATACAAATAAATAGTTTAAAGAATTTCTATGTAAATTAAAGTTATTTACATTCACTATATTAAATGTAAAAAATAATCTTATTATTTTAACTTTTAGATAATGAATGGTACTTTTGAAAAACGTATGGATTTCAATTTACAATATCAATGGCAACCTTGTGGTGGTGTTTTGCGAGAATCAGGACACACCATTAGATCACCAACAAATATTTCCTATCCAATAAATTGCGTTTGGCACGTAGATTTTTCTGAAGGAGAAACAATTAAACTTTCTTTCAAAAAACTTCAGCTTGAAAGTAACTGTAATAAGAATTATCTTATTATCAAGTAAGTTATTTTTGCTTAAACTGAAAATTTTAAAATCTACACAAAAATATTATTAAGAACCAAGCCTTTGACTGGTTTTTTTTTGGTTATTTTTCGGTTACTGAAGATATTTTGTATTATACATATGTCAAATAATCTTTGATTTAATCTACACATTTACGATTTATAAATAGGAACGGCGGAGAAACGACGGCACCGCAAATCGCAAAGTACTGCCTTCATACCACAAACGAACTTCAAAAATATAACATTAACAGTATATCGAATCAGCTATGGATAGAATATTTTGCATCTGAGGGTTCAGGCAGCTTCGAGTTTGATGTAATGGTTGCCAGTACAGGTTGCGGTGGAGCTTTACGTGGTCACAGTCGCGAAATCGCATCTCCGGAGTAATTAACGTTTTTTTAAGATATCGCGACAATATGATTTTAAAAAAAGATTATTTAATAATATTTCCACAATTTCAGATTTCCCAAACAATATCCAAACAACGGCGAATGTACGTGGGAAATAATAGGTGAAAATGGTTATCACATAGGTTTAACTTTCGTCGATCGGTTTAGTCTGGAAACTAGTTCTAATTGCGAAAAAGATTATGTGGAGGTTCGATTATTATTATTATACGTATGATAAACGTTAAATACCTATTTAAATTAATTCTCTTACAATTAGTCACTTTGCAATTTATTTCATTCGCTACAATAAC
The DNA here is from genome assembly GCF_001594065.2 of Cyphomyrmex costatus. Taxonomy (NCBI): domain Eukaryota; kingdom Metazoa; phylum Arthropoda; class Insecta; order Hymenoptera; family Formicidae; genus Cyphomyrmex; species Cyphomyrmex costatus. Next base: position 180,280 of record NW_017274997.1, on the reverse strand, counting down.
ATTTTCACAATGACATGAAAAATGTAAATATAGAGAATGTTGTAAATTAAAGAAATAATAATAATAATAATAATAATAATAATAACGCTACAGATATTTGATTGGATCGGAGAAGAAGGAAGTTATAACAACGGTGAATGGAAGACTCTCGGAAAAGTTTGCGGCAGAAATACACCTGCGCCCTTTAACTCGACATCGAATCACATGAAAGTGATTTTCCGTTCAAACGAGGCAGTACAATCAGACGGTTTTCATGCCGTCTGGAGCGAGAATTGTGGCGGTGTTTTTGAAGCAACCGAAAAAGTTAATATCATTCAATCGCCATTGTATCCAAATTTCTATCCGCCTAACATTTTCTGTAATTACACCATCGTTGCGCCAAATGATGACATTGTCGTCGAGTTTACTGATTTCCAGCTCGAACGCGGTAAGTTTTAATAGTCATCCTTATGTCTTCAGATTTTGTGAAATATTATAATATCCTTTTATAAATATAATATTATATCTCCATGAAAGCTTTAAAAGTATTAATATCCTCTATATATTGTATATACAGAGCGTACACAATAAACTTCCGTTATTTTTAAATGATAAGAAATAAAAATAAACACATATATATACTTATACTTTTTTATTGTAACAAACAACTAAAAAAGTTTTTCACAAAAAGTTGTCAAACTCTCACGTGTTACCAAACTCACACATGAGCGTCTTTAGTGGCACAAAGGATATCAAGTATTTTACTTCACGCCAGGTGCGCTGCAGTATGTCGTTATAGTCATTGTGCCAATAGTGGCCACAATTCGGTTGCATAAGACATTCACGTTTGACACTTTGGTGGAGAAAACTATGTCTTTGATATACCTTTAAAAGAAGGAATTTAAAGGGAGAATATCAGGGGAACAGTAGCCAGAGAATGGAACTCCTTCGTCTGATCCAAATATTAACTTGAGCGTGTATGAAACAAACAGAAAAATTGTTGTATCTATACATTACATAATTTTTAAGATAATATTAAAATGCCGGAGATTTTTTCATTGTGTACACTCTGCAAGCATAATATAATGTCAGATTTTTCCATGAAACTACGACAATATGGTATATTTGCGACATAAATAATAGTACATTACGATACAAGTGCGCAAAGTAGGTGATTCCCGCACGAGCCGAGTTTGACAAAAGAGCGAGTGTGGGTACACCTACGCAGCGCACGAGTATCGTATACTATTTTTCCTATTAAGTTGCGCAAAGTTCGAACTTTGCGCACGGTAATAGGAAAAATTTATTATCTCTAAAGCTTTAAATTAAAAAATATAATGAAAATTACAAAATTAACAAGAATTACTTTTAACAGCTCGTGGAGATTGTCGTTATGACAATGTTACTATCACATCGAACAATATGTATATGGTAGAGGAGGTAGAAAGTTATTGCGGTAACAGCAAACCACCACTTTTAAGATCCATTTCACGAATAGAGATTGTCTTCATGACGGACAAATATATGCAGCGGAACGGTTTCCAGTTTAAATATTTCCTCAATAGTAAGTATCTCTCTTATCTGATGTTTCTTATATGTTTATTAATGACAACTACGAAAATTAAAATATAAACAATCTAATTGTTCGAAACAGTAAAAATAATACATTAAAAATAACATTTGATATAATAAAAAAAACTGTAAGACATAATTAGAAAGAAATGAAGAAATATAATAAAACCGTTACAACTAACAGGATGTGGTGGTATTATCACAAAGCCCACCGAGCTTAAGCCTTTGATGCATGGAGAAGAATACTTTGGAGGTATGAATTGCACTTGGGTCATTAAAGCACCGCAAGACAAGAGTGTACTTGTGCGCTTCGAGAAGTTCATTCTAGAGTTCAGCACAAAGTAAGCTTTTCACAAATCTATGTCAGCAAATTTCTATTAAAAATTTTATTAATCTTTTATCATCAATTTGCAGTTGTTATTTTGATAACGTCGCTGTTTACGAAGGTGATTTTGTTAATCCAAACAAACGAACTGCTCTAATTTGCGGTAACTTGACTGGTAATTTACCAACATTTAAATCCGAATCTAATTCCATGGTCGTTAACTTTAATGCTGACAGTTCGAGACATTTCGAAGGTTTTACAGCCAAGGTATAAAATCTGTTGTAATAAATATAATTCCGGAATTATTTGATTTAATAACTGCATCTCTTTTATATAATTATCTGTGTGCTTTCTCTTTTGCAATCCTCTAATTCCTCTTTATTGACATATTTTCAATTAAATTAAAAATTGGTAAATGTGTCGATGAGGAGACCCCCCTCCAATGACTTTGACCTTGACATATGTTGTTAAGGTCATGACCCTGAGTAACCCTCAACAGGTTTTAGCTATCGCTCGTCCTTCGTTAAAAAGTTATTAACAATCATAGTTTTAACGTATGCTATACATGTATGATATGAAGTACTATTCTACACCTTTCCCTGTTCAGAAACGTTGAATTTTTCAAGCGAAGTAACTTTCACCCCCCCCCCCCCCCCCCCCCCGG
>NW_017274997.1:172122-177348 GCF_001594065.2 Cyphomyrmex costatus | reverse complement strand
ATTGTTAATAACTTTTTAACGAAGGACGAGCGACGGCTAAAACCTGTTGGAGGTTACTCAGAGTCATGACCTTGACAACATATGTCAAGATCAAAGTCATTGGAGGGGGGTCCCCTCATCGCACATTTACCTAAAAATTATTACCATAGTAATTATAACTATAAAAATAATAATAATGTGTGTGAGTTATCTTAGGTGCTATTCACGACAAGTCCAGTCGGCGGTTGTGGAGGATTAGTCAATTTAACTTCGATTCAATCTAAATCATTTAGAACTCAACAGGAGGCAACTTATCAACCATTCGAAGAATGCCACTGGACTGTAGTGACATCGCCAGCCAAAAGCATATCGTTTACAATTAATAGCATAGATATCAAGAACTCAATTAATAATATTACTCAACGTGATAAGTGCAGCGGTGATTATCTCGAGGTAAATATTTATGTCTACGTCTGATAAGTACTATTAAAAAGACTGATAATAATTGTATTGTACTTTAATGTTTATTTACTTTTTCTTTGCAACATCGCATATATATAAAGTCAGATACAATATATGTACATAACATATGTGTGTGTATGTGTATATATATAATATATATTATATATACTATCATGCATTTTATTATTTTCAGGTTCGAGATGGTGGTGGTCCTTATGCCGACCTTATTGGTCAATTCTGCGGAAATTCAGTGCCATCTCTCATGATATCTACTTCAAATAAATTGTGGATTAGATTTTATACTGACGGTGTTACTGAAGGCGCCGGTGCAACAGCCATATTGAATACTATTGATTGTAAGAAATGTTATATTTACTTCATTAACACACAATCACAACATCACCATATTGTACATAATAAAATGTATCCTCGAATGCATTTTTTAAAGATAAATTTTATTGTTATAAGTATAAATTTATGTTTATTTTTATTAAAATCTTTATTAAATACTTTTAACAAATTAAAACATAAATATTACAAAGATAAAACTTTAAAAAATTTTTATTTATATTTTACTTTATATCAACCTTCTTTCTTTGACGACTTTGCTTGTGATTTTGTTGCAGCATTGTGCAGTTTAAGTACTCGATTAGTAAACGAAACAATTCATGTACTTACTTCGCCAGATTATCCAAATACACATTTAGCTGGAACGCTATGTCGTTGGACATTGCAATTTGCTGATAAATACAGCGATAGAATGCGAATCCGATTTGTAGATTTTGATTTGACGGATTCTAACAAGTGTGAAGATGAATATTTAGAAATTACTGAAGAAAAGGTAAATACTGGTAGAAATAATATATTTATTATCAATATTATACATATTAAAATAATTTTTTTACGGTTAATAATATCTAATGTTTTAAAAATATAATGACTTTTAAAATAGTTAAAGATAAATATTCTTACAAATAATAAAAAATTAAATCATCATCTTTTCTTTAACAAACAGAAATACATAAACGAAGGCTTTGGAACAAACTTTATTTATAGTGGTGAAAGAAGTCATCCAATTACTGTCGAAATGGTAAGTTTGCATTAAGAACTAACGCTTGGCTTTGCTAAGGTTCGTCTACATATGTAAGTCGTAACACGTAGTTTGCAAACGCAGATGCAAGTGACGTTTCTTCTGGTACGCATTCGCAAATTGACGATACGCGGCGAGTTAGTTCAACTTTAACTTTCTGCATGTTCGGTAACTGCGTAGACTATTCAGAAAGTAGCAAAGCGGAAACAAGTATGTCCGACGATCTTCATGTTGGTTGAAGTTTAGACAAGTAAGCCGCGTTTAATATTCATTGTCATTACAGAAAATTTATGGCACACATAACATAAATTTTCAATAATTACAGTAAATATTAGAATTGAAATCTCGATCTGTAGTGAAAAAATAAATGGACTATATTGGACCTTGGAAAGAACGAAAGAATTTATCGGAATTGTACGCAATAATATTGCATTATATGTTAAAGGCTCACGAATGTTTCCATTTTTTTTTCACACAAAATGTGCCATACCATCTGTGCAAAACTGAGAAAAGTTTATTATCTCGTTTGGATTAGCTGACCTATTACGATTGCGTTTGCGTGAAGCATGCTATCGATGTAGATACACGTGATTTACGACGTGCGAATGCGTGGTACGTTGCGTTCGTGTTTGCAAACTGCGTGTTGCGAGTTATGTAGACGGGCCTTTAATAATCCGCACTCTCTTATATAATATATATATATAATGTATATATATTTTATTTTATTTTATCTTTTAGGGTAGCCGGTTACCTTTTGCCTCATACAGATATTGTGGTGACGAATTACCACATGATTATTACAGGTACTTAAACTTAACTCTATTAGTTTATTACAATGAGTTTTAAGAGTAGGATTATTTCTCAAATTGAATATTCTCTTTTACAGTTACAGCGACAAAGTCAAAATAACATTTAGATCAATGTCCAACGATCACAAAGGCTTCAAGCTGGAATACAGTACAGCGAATTGCGATCGAAATTACACGAGCGAGCAAGGACGAATCCTTCATAATGGATTTACAAGCTGCTGGATTACAATCACCGTTCCAGCAAATCGTACCATTTCTTTGTACTTCAATCATTTCAGCATTTACGACCCAGAGCAGTGCACGCGCAACGCGCTGCAAGTACGTTCCTTTGTACTTGCTAAGGAAATCGCATTTGAGAAGACACAGAAATTATTCAATTCACTTTTGAAAACTCCAGTGACGTAAAACGCGCTTTGATACGCGTTGTAAGTTCAAATTTTCAGATAGATTTATATGTTTCATAGGTACACGAGGGTGACTCAAGTGGACCGCTTGTAACGACGCTATGCAGCATGGTAATGCCAAGCCCAATTTTCAGCACTGGCAACAAACTCACTTTGCACTCCTGGACCGAGAGTGCCAGCTCTTATCAAAGTTATGATATCATTTACACGACCACGGATGCAGGTAGGACGCGTTCGTGGCAGCGAGCACAAGTCCCCTCTCATTGCATCCGATTAATGCACGCTACCAGATGCAGAGAAATTATAACGCGCGGGAGATGATTTACGACACTGCGCGCGGCGCCTCGAGATACGCGCCACGTGAAATGTTGCGGTTTATTTTCGCGGGAGACCGCACAAAATCCGATTGCGCGATCTCGCGGTATTGCCACAGTATATACAGTATGGCAACTCTCTGTCGGCACCTTTGATGTCAGTGTTGGCAAAAATGGAGTGCGCATGCGCGAAATGGGTAATGTGGGCACGTTCGCTAGTATTATCCCGGGTACGAAGTACGAAACACTTGTACAATATAATATGAGTCTTTATTGAGAGTTACAAAAGCGACGCTTGTAGTTGAAAGGAAGGCGGTAAAATGCGTCGAGAATAACGTGTAGAGAGATGAACATAAACTGTGTAATGTCTAGATGTGTTACAGAACTAAAAAGTGTAAGAGGTGTGTAGAGTGTACAAGGTGTAACTTAAAAGTACTAGAAATCCCTACAGTAAGTTGCCCAGTAACGCCACCTAAACTTCTATCTCACTTACTCTTTAGTTTTCTCTTTCTCTCTTTCTTTCTACCTATTCTAGTTCATTTTGTATGTACAGAAAATTAATTTAAATATAAAAAAACTAAAAAAAATAGATTTATAGTTGTAATTGCATTGCAAAAAAAGAAAATAAAAATAAGAATATATAAAATTATATAAATATTGTATAAATATATTGTAAAAACATTTTAATTAAAGATCGGCACACGATGCTTGTTTTCCTGTAGATTGCGGTTTTGAAAATTATTAGAATTGTACGACAGAGAATTAACGCAGATTTTTAGCTAAAACGTTAGCAATTCAATAGAAAAACACAAGCATTATGTTCTACAGATTAAAAATATTAATATAAACAATAAAAGGTAAAATTTACTGTTATACAGATTACGTTTAAGAAAACAATTATTATAATGATTATAATTATGAAAAGTATCTAATAAAATAATTTTATATTACATTAAAAATAAAATAATAATTTTTATGCATCTAAAATAAAAATAATCAACTAAAAATGAGATAAAAGAAGTTTTAAACTTAATATAATAATAATTTAAAAAACAAAGTTTTTTTACTTATTTTACAGCAATACTTGGTACAAAGTTAAGATCAAAAGTGCTTCCAAGAGGATAAATAACTTATACAACAGTTGTATAAGTTAACTATTCTCTTAAGAGAGATCGTTCCTCGTTTCACTTAATATTTTTCACGTTTTTCACTCTTGCACTATTTTATTTCCACAGACTTTCCAGTCACAAACAATTTCTCTAACTAACACAACTCAAACAAACGGCAATTACACTAATTTCCTTCAAATTTTAGCTTTCTAAGCACATAAACAAATACAGGATATTTAAACGGAAGCATTTAAATGGTCCTGACAGAGAGTGATAGAGAGAACGGATAAGAAGAAATGAGATAGAAGTTTAGATGGCGTTACTGGGGAACTTACCCATTTCGCGCATGCGCACACCATTTTTGCCAACATAAAATCAAGAGAGTTGCCATACTGTAGTGTATATACTTTGGTATTGCTTCAGACCAAGAAGACTAAAACCAGGAGAGTAAACTCGGTCAAATATCGGTAGTGGGGGTAGGCCAAAAAGTGACGGCGGATAACTCCCCCCACTCTTGCGCTTCATTAGTCCTCTCTGTCGCTCTGATAGTCGTTTTCAATTCGTGACTGCGCATGTCAAACAAACCTTGTTTCTGTTTAATTGAATTTTGGACTCAAGAAGACTAAAAATTATACATATTTCAATATATGTTATTCCAACGACGACGGAAATATTAATAATATTCTGTAAATAAAAAAAAATTACTGTAATCATACTCCAAAATTTGTATACAATACAGAATTTACCTATAAACAAGTTATTTAATATACAGTATAATTTCTTTTTACAACTTACATTCTGTTTAAGATGGTTTAAGAAGATTTTTTTCTTTTTTAAGTGTGTCCCTCGGATGAGGGGAAAATAAAGCGTCTCTAGCCCTAACCTTTTTGGGCTATATAACGCCAAGAAGACTTCTTGATAACGCAAAGGTTAAGAACAAGACTTCTTGGTTATAACCGACGCGCGCATGCGCAAACTTTCATTCAATGTGCAATGCCACTGCGCATTGAATGAATAACCGCGGACGTTTTTTGACCTACCCCCACCACGCTAGTTTAC
>NW_017274997.1:154841-171515 GCF_001594065.2 Cyphomyrmex costatus | reverse complement strand
TACACGAAAACGAAGAGCTGCCACTGCTGGGGTCAGTCTGCCACGTTCTAAATCTCGTCGTATAAGGTTAGTGATCAACTCGATCGTTGATCGACTCTAGTTGATCGTGTTAGTAATTATGTTTTAATATTATTTAAATTTGTTATAAATTTGACGAAATATTGAAGTGTTTATTGGCAAAAATCATAAGTAAACTTTTATTACATAAGAGATGTATATTTAGGTATTGAAGTTTGTGTCTAGAGTCGATCAACGATCACTAACCTTATACGAAGAGATTTAGAGAGTGGCAGACTGACCCCAGCAGTGGCAATCTTCGTGTTCGTGTACCCCGACGGCGTTCCCGGACCCCGGACCATTTAATCGAGACATAAATATTTCATCGCCAATGATGGGGCTGCCATGTGTTCTGACGTAATGCATTGGTGTCGAGATGCCCAAATCTGCTCATTTCCTCCAGCCAATCACGTAATTGGTCACGTGATCAAGTTGGCGATTCTCTCTACTAGAGGTTCTCTAGGCCGGACTGTTCGGGTAAGGTTAGTTGCAAATGACGCCCAACCATAAGAATTCATTCATTTCAGCGGACTCCCTCCCAATTAGGGGTCACGGACTAGGACCATTTACGTTTCACAGAGTTCGATCTCCTTCTCTCTTACTTCATGGATATGACAAACGAAATGTACGCGTAGATCAACCTCAGCATCGTTTTCATATAAAACATCTCAAAATCAAAATCGTCACAGGTCGAGGTTGCGGCGGTCGTATATTCAATTATGGTGGCAGATTCACTTCGCCATTGTATCCCCATACGTATCGCAACAATACCTTATGCACTTGGGACGTGAGCGTACCGCAAGGTTTTAAGATTATTCTTCAATTCCTTGTCTTCGACATCGGGACGAAGAAGACCTGCAGCAACAATAATCTCAAAGTTTACGACGTTGTTCCCAGCGGAGAAATTTTACATAGCACATACTGCGGCGGAGTAAGTGATTTTGTAAAATAATACATTCTCTCTCAAATATCGTTATCGATAGAAACTACAATTAAAAGAACTGATTAAAGAACTTTCTTGTGAGAATTTCTGTTTGGCAAAACTACATTTTTAATAATAATAATAAATGTAAAATTAATTAGTGGGCAATTGAGAGCTAAGAGTAAACGTAGTTATCCATGCGTGTAATCAATAAATGTATTTAATTAAAGACGGTCTTACATTGAGTTCGCAAGAATTTCGCAAATTAATTATTTCGAACATTTCCGCTCCATTCGAGCCATTATTAGTGAAGTCAAACAATAGTTGCTGGCATTATTCACACCACTAAGGTCTGAGTGAACAGCCACAAGAGCCTCTTTAATTTGATATTTTGAAAAATCTCAATACCGATTAACTGTTTAATTAAGTGTGTCACTAAAAGTTGACATAGAAATTAAATTAATAAATTATAAAATTAAAATTAAAAAATAAAAAGTATATAAAATCAATCGAAGAAACTCACCAGTTGCAAACTCTGATTTTATATTTTTAATTTTTCTTTAAATTTTATTTCAAATATTTCTTAAAATCTTATTTCTATGAGATATATAATATAATTGAACATTTTTATAATGTATTTAATTACATAATAATAATTTAATTATTATATAATAATTAAACATATTTTAATTACACAAACACAATTAAAGATATTTTTTATGTAGGATGATCCAGCAAGACTGGAGGCTGATACCAATCGAGTTCTCGTTAAATATACTTCGACAGTGAATAATATTGGATCGGGTTGGGTAATTGTATTCATGGCACAATCAACTGGTAAGCATAAACGTTTATTTTTACATAATGAAATATTTAAATTCTTTTATAAAAACCACAAATCACACAGATGTGAGGTAAGAGCTAGGTAATAATTACGAAATAATATTTACAGTGCATCCCATTGACATAATAGAAAATTTGTAAAGGAGACATCAAGACTGCAAAAAGTAATGTTTTTTAAATATAAAATTTAGTGACAGATGAAATCAATGTATAATTTACTATAGATATATGAAATAAATAAATTTGTTCGCTATATATGTACATAGAACACATTACTTCAAAATTTTCGTAATATTATCATTAATATATAATATAAACATTTATTCAAAACCTTCGTAATAACATTATTATTATACCTATATGAATATTATTATAATTCATATATATTATTATTAATACATGAATGTTATTTATTCCGATGTTATACAATCTTTGTCTTACATAGATCATATACCTGGATATGCCTTTACTTATAAACAAGGACAGTAAATGACATGTATCTTTTATCGAAATGACGTAAGCGAGACATGTTCACCAGTTTGAAATGTCTCATGCAATATCATTTTTAATTTATAGCTTATAATAATCGACTACAAATCTTGCAAAAATGATAAAACAATGAGCATGTGATGTTTATTGGAAGAAAAATAACAAACTTTTTTTTACTTGTAAGTATTTAACGGTATTATAATTTCCCCAATAGAAAAATTTTGCTAAAATTATTTCACATTTTAGAATATTTTTTAACGAAATTTTATTATAATTTCAGAAAAATTTAATTTAATTTGAAAACATTGCACGTTTCTATTTAGAATTTTTTTTTTTATTTAATATTATTTGTTTATTGCGCGGCCGGGCACGAGCGAAGCGAGTGCGTACGAGCGTCCGTACCGACCTATAAACAAATATGCCCCCACTCGCTACACATAGAATTTTTCATTACAAGTGCTCGTCGTAATGTGCCCTATACAGCAACGTTTTTGCGCAGAAGAGTGGGATTAGAGAAATAACAACTTGAGGTATTGGCTATTTACCGCATGCAAAAGCGTTAAGGTATAGGGCACATTACGTACACGCGTGATGAAATAGTATATTGTGTAACCGTGGGGGAATGTTGTTTATTGTGGAGACGGGCGCGACGGTACGAGCGAAGCGAGTGCGTACGCGCGCCCGTGTCGACCTATAAACAAATATGCCCCCACTGTTACACACAGAATTTTTCTTTACAAGTGCACTATAACTTCTTTAATGTGCGCTATACCTTAACGCTTTTGCATGCCCTATACAGCATCGTTTTTGCGCAGAAAAGTGAGATTAGAGAAATAACTTAACGGCTTGAGGTATTGTTTATTTACTACACGCAAAAGCGTTAAGGTGTAGGGCACATTACGTGCTCGCGTGAAGAAAAAAATATTAACATGCGCGTATATTTGTTATCATATATATTTGACCTCAAATCGCGCTACCTGTATTTCTCAAAATTCATAACTATAAATTGATTCCCCATTTTTGTACGATCTAACTTTGCCAAATCCCTTGGGAAAATGATAGTGGGCCGTGCTCCCGACATAACCAAACCCACGCGCCCTTTGGAAAATTTTTGTGGTTACACAGTGTTATGAGAACAATCGTTCTTCACGATATTAATTATTAATTAGAATAATAATTTGTAAACGTATACTTATGAAGATATATGTGATTGAAAACTATAGTTAACTTACACTCTGAAATCTTGAATCAAATATAGTGTTCTAGGTGAGAGATTAAACTATATACAGGGTGTCCAGGAAAGAGACGATTTCCTTTTAGGGGGAGATTCTTGAGATAATTTTAAGACAAAAATTCTAATACCAAAATGTTGAGGCTATAATAACTTTTGAATTATAAGCGTTTAAAATTAACGAATCATATCGTCTAAAGTTGGCGCGCTCAGGAGCGGCATAACGCAAAGTACTAAACGCGAAACAGTTCTGACGAACCACTCGGCAGAGGCGGACGCGTTTCTGTCGGGTGCTTTCTACCGTATATTTTTGAAAGTGTTGCCGACTTTGACCGTGCATTGTTTTGTCCTTTTTGTTCGTTTTTATAATTTTTTCGTACGATTTTCATTATAAACGATTTTCATTAAAGACGTGATCTGGCAGTATCGCCTTCCCATTATTTGGGAGGCGTGGTGCCATAAGTTTGAATTACTCGATGCGTGTCCGCGGTTGTGCTCGTCTTGATTGCTCGTCATCTTGCACCCTTCGACGACTCGGGCTCTCATGACGCGCGTTGTTGCGACGTGACGACGTCGTAGACGCAGGCGCCCAGATACCGGTCGAGCAACGCCATTCTCGCGGGCATTGCATCATCCGCTCGACAGACATTTTGATGCGATATTCATTTTTTGACGTGATCTGGCCGTATCGACCTACCTATTGTTTGGAGGCGAGAGCCATTAAATAAATAAGAAGAAGAAGAAGACTAAACGCGAAAACTTATCACTTTTTTTGTCAATATTGATTTTAAGAGATTACATATATGAATATAAGATGTTATTCTATTGATATTTCTATAAATGCATTATTCAAATATACTTTAAACATTTTGATCCTGACGTACGGGCTTTATTTATCAGATTAAGAAAAACATTCGGTCTTGGAGCTCTACGATTTGGAAATTGTTCTGCGTATCCGCGCGCAGCTTCGTGTGAATTCTGATTACTTGCGCCATAAATAAGGAACATATCGCAATATTCTTGTATAGTCCATATTGTATTCATTAAACACGAAGAAATAAATATTCAAAATCAAACGAATATACAGGACTCTTAGTATTAAAAATTGTCAATGAAATAAAAAGGCAATTAAGAGTCAATATTATTTGTGTGAACTAATAAAACATTTAATATATTATAAATTAAAATAAAATAACAATAAGCTAAAAATCCATACTTTAAAAGCGCACGCAAACATAAGTCAATTCATAACGTTTCGGCTGCATATTCGAGCCATCCTCAGATGTACATATAAATATTAATTAACGCAGTAAAACATCTTTAGTTAACGCAGAAAAAACAAGAAAAATACTATGATGGATTGTTATAAAACGTTGAGTATTTCCACAGAGAGAACAATTTAGCTCATCAAGCGATTGGAAGATCGTTTGTGATGTATCCCTGTGGTACTAATAAGGACACAAAATTAACGTTATATTAATAAAATAATGTGACAAGCAATTGTCCCTCTGACAAAAAACTCACCCTCGAGTAATCCATGTCGTTAAAAGAGTCATTTATTAAAATTCGGTGACGATCAAAATCATTATTTTGTTAACACATTGCAAATGCAAGTCGTTCCAAATATAAAACTTTTATAACCGTCCAACTAACTCGACGTACAAAACTATAATGTTTAAGATTTTGGTAATGCAAAGTCATATCTTGTTTATAATAGGAATATATGCTTCATGTAGATCTAATGTGTCTGTTTGTAGGTTAAGACTGTTTTGCTGTTTTTTAATGTTGAGCATCTCTGCGACAATACGTTTCCCATAACACGGTTCTTCATCTAAGATTTGTACATTATTCCAATCGAACTCATGTCCTTGTTGCAATCTGTGATCTGTTATCACCGATTTAGAGCTCGTATTCCATCTAATGTGATTACGGTGTTCTGCAATTCGTGTTTTTAATTTCCTTCCTGTTTGTCCCACATAAGACGCATCGCAGTCGTTACAATTTATCTTATATACCACATTAGTCTTAGACATATAATCAAGTGGATCTTTATGTACTTTAATATATTTTCTTAGCTTATTAGCACTATAATATGCCACCTTGATATTGTTTCTGTTAAATTGTTTGAATTTATCTGTAAGTCTCGGTACATATGGTACTATAAACCATGAAGGAAGCTCCGATGATTCTCCCTTATTCTTGTCATTTAAACCATTGTTATTATTTGAACTATCGTGTGCAATGTTCTTGATCCTGTCATTGATACAATCAAAAATTAATTTCAGAGGATAATCGTTTTCAATTAAAATTCTTATAATAAATATTAAATTATTACTATGGAACATTGGATGTGATAATATTAACGCTCTGTCTACTAAACCAATGATTATACTTTTCTTTTGTGATAATGGATGGTTTGAATAAAAATTGAGAAATCTACCCGAAAATGTGGGTTTTTGGTACCAGTCAAAAAATAAGTTATTGTCTTTGATAATGATCGAAATGTCAAGAAAATTTAAAGAATTTGTTCCGATTTCTAACGTAAATTGTAACCGTGGATGAAAAGAATTAAAAGCCTTAAAAAAAGAATCAATCTCAGAACCTCGAACAGCCGCACACAAGTCGTCAACATATCGAAAATAAAAGAGAACGTTGTCTTTATACAACATCAAGGCAGTTCTTTCTAGTCTTTGCATAACCAAATCTGCAACGATGGGAGACAACGGAGAGCCCATCGGTGTCCCAAAATTTTGTTTATAAATGATATTGTCAAAAGTAAAATAAGTAGAATCTAAAATAAATGTGATGGCTTTTATAAATTCAATTTGTGAAATATCGCAATTATTGGAAATATATGTCCATTTTTCGTTAATACAATCAATTGCCATATCCATCGGTATATTAGTAAATAATGATATTACGTCCAAAGAAATCAATTTGTATTCTTCACTTATATGCATTCCTTTTATAGTATTGACCAATTGGAAACTATTTTTTATGTGACTTTCGGCTTTAGGGACCGCTTCAAACATTATACTATGTAAATATGACGCTAAAAGATGTAGTGGACTACCAATGGAAGAGACAATGATCCTGAATGGACAATTAGCTTTATGAATTTTGGGAAGAGCATACGCCCTCGGCAGTGTCCCATCACTGATGTACAAAAATCTATATTTAGATTCATTGATGTATTCACATCTCTTCCATCTTGAAAGCATATCTCTGAGAGCTGTTGTAATTTTCTTTGTGGGATCTTTTTTTATTACAGAATAAGTGTTTTTATCATTAAGCATCTCTTTCACATTGTTAATATAAAAATCTTTATCTAAAACAACTGTTGTGTTGCCTTTATCAGCATGTGTGCAGATAATGTTAGGATGAGCTGACATAAAGTTTTTTGTCTCTTTTTCTAGATTTAACAATTTTGTTTCTATCGTTGATAATTTTATTGGTGTCGATACAATATTGTTTAATATCGGTAATGAGTGATTTGTTATATCCATCTTTTTGTTTATTGGTAATTTGCGTATGCTATTTTCAATATTTTTAATACAATCAAAAATGATATCTTTTTTATTATTGATTGGCAGTGCGAAATTTTCACCAAGTTGTAAAAAACATTGTACTTCTGTCGGAATATCAACCGAAGATAGATTTACAAACCACTTATCACGATGTGAAGAGAACGAAGGCCCGACCTCATTACTGAACAAAGAAAAAGAATCAGGACATATAGTTAATGTGTGTTTTACATTATCTTTGGCTGTGTGTATATCTGACTTACAAGACGGAATTAATATTGGTTTGATATTCGAGTTCTCCTGTTTCTTTTGTTTATCTAGAAGTCAGTTTGCTTTGTCGTCCATTCTCTTTCTTTTTCCAACAAAAAACCAGTAACAGGCTCTCTCTTGAGTGAATAACCAAAGGTAGTCCATGCATAACAGAATGTTTTGAAAATCTATATCTTATGTGAAATTCGTGTTCACGATAGGCTGTGAATGGATTAATAGCATCTTGTATACATATCGTTTATCAAGTATTATACCAATATAATTTTCTTCCTCTGAAGAGGAATCAGAACCATCAAATAAATTAATGTCAAACTGGCCTAATATATTTAATTCCATAATGTGCGCTTATCTAAAATGTATAATAAATAATTATATCTTAATTGTATAAAAATAGATTTAAAAGTTATATTGTATAATTATATCGTATATATTTATAATACATTATATATAATTAACTTGAAAATACTTATGATCAAGTATAAAAATATAAATCAAATGCCTTATAGTCACAGAGTTTCAAATATAATAAATGTGTTCGGACAAAGTATTAAACTATACTAAATTTCTTATTGTTTGAATGTGAGGTACTTTTAGGTTAGTTCACCCAATGACAGATATTACTATAAATATTTGTAGTAATTCTACCATAACTATATGCTTTTTCGTTTCCTTTTCTCTAAAAATATGAAAAAATAAATAGAAGAAATTATTAATACACACACAAATAAAAACTAAATAGTAAATACTATACTTTTTATTTCAAGACCGTCTTAAGTCCATGATTTACTGGACTCGACCAAGACTGGCTCAAGATCGGTCTTAAGCAATGGTTATGCATCTAATAATCTTGAGTCGTACTCAAGGTTTCACTATGGAATGAGATTTTCTTAGTTAAGCATGTTCCCAAGTTTTAGCTTCAGACTCGGTCTTAAGCAACATCTATGAATCAATTGTGGTCTTAAGCACTAGCTTAAGACCCGCTTGAATCTTAAGCAACGTCTATGGATTCCGCCCAGAGTCTGGCCACAGATCGTGATTGTTTTCATTGGTCAATCCCAAAAGCCCCTCACAATGGCATAACCAATCACACAGTACAGAAATCGCGCGTATATATGTATATAGATTACAATCTACTTGAAAGTATGAAGGCTGAAACTTGAATTCTAAGGGCCTAAAGAAGAAGAAAAAGAAAGTATGAAGGCTAGGAATGCTTCGAAATATTTGTAGCCTAATCCAGACAGTACACAATATTTATAAAATATTTACAAAATATTTTAAGATGTATTTTTAATATTTTGTAAATATTTTTGTTGTTCTATAGATTGCAAAGATTATATTTATTATAAATATTATGGAATATTTATCGTACATATTGTAGTAAATAAATACTATAAAAATACTTAATAAGATATTATAATCTAAATAAAAAATATTTACTAGAAAAATATTTTTTTTTATTTATATTCATCATAAGTTAAATTAAGTTATATAAAATGTTTAGTTTATTTTAATGTTTTCAAATAAAGTTTATATATAGAATATGTATAAAAAATATATATATGATATATTATTTCTTTCTACATTTGCAAGCCAATGTTGTTTTCTTTCAATATTTCTTGGCAGGCGATGCATCAAATGTCCCATTTTCCACGAGTTGGACATTTCAACACACAACAGTAAATTTTATGTATTCTGTAAATAATGTGTATTGCACAATAAAATTCCTTTTATGATTAACATATTATAAGAATATTATTAATTGCTAGATTAGAGAGCTAGTTATGGATTTTACACTTTAAACAAATATGAATTTGACGAGTTGCAACACGATAATAATTTAATTTAATCGATTATCCTTGTGTCCTTTAAAAGGGTATATATACGTATGTATACGTATGTCCGCGATATCACGATATGTATGTATTTCGAGAAAACTGTGATCAGTTGTGATCAATCCCCACCCCTTACTGACGCCATTTTGAGGGGTAGTGGCCAGACTCTATCTTCTAGGGACACTATTCAATTCTGGCGCTCATGACCTTACGCTAAGATGAACGACAACTCAATCAAGAGGCGCTCGGATCGTGGCGCTTCCATCGTCCCTTTCTACTATCTAGTTTTCATAAGAGTAAACTTGTATTCCATGACTATTCTATTCTCGCATTCATTCGTTATTACAACGTATATTGCGCGTCGCGCCATTTTGGCAATAGTTTGTCCGTTAGTGTGCGTCCGTTTTATTTACCGTTTTCAACGGGTTTTAGTGTTGCATGTGCCCCTTTTCGGTCCGTATCGTCGGCTTTCGCTCCGGCAGTAGTGCGTATCGTGTTGGTGAAGCGTAATCGCGCGTGTATTTCCTAAGCAGACTTGTGCTTAACCGCGCGCGAGGATTCTCGCGCGCCCATGGCCGGCGTCCCGCCGCCGGTGCATGGGGAGGGTGGGACACCCGCTTTGTCCAGCATGGTCAGGGTGGGCGAACCGTTCTCGTTGACGATGGCATCGGTGCCACCCTTTGCCTTTGCCTTTGTCGATTCCTCCCTCTCCTATGGCTCCCCCTTATTCCCTCCTTTCCCCTTGCGGCTCTGCTTATTCTATCGAATCAAGCAACGATCTGGACAATGTTTTGGTGAATGCGGCTGTTAACAGCTTGCTCAATGAGGCTCCCTTGACACTCTCGTCTGGCGCTACGGCTCCTTTGGATGATTTTATGAGTCCGGACGACGGTATGGACGTTGATTTTACTCAGGTTTCGAGGAAACGTACCCGAAAGAGAGAGAATAACACCAATGCAAAGGTAAAAGTTGTAGAAAATCTTTCGGACAACCAAACTAATCAGCCTCCTTCTGTTTCTTCGGCCGAGCAAACCACTGCAAATGCAGTAAATTCGCCACAGCCCAAACAAGTTGCTCCACATAAAACGTCTCATCTATACTCTGAGACGGACACGGGTCCTTTCGCTGTCTATGTTTACTCAGATAAGTCCTCAGTCATTCATTTTTCAGTGTTAGCAAAAATTGTCTCGGAAATTGCACGCACAGACATTCTGAGTATAAAACGTCTAGGCAGCGGCAAAGCTATCGTTGAGGTTAGATCAGCGCTTGCGGCGAATCGTTTGGTTATAAACAGTGCTTTTGCTAAATATAATATACGCGTTTTCATTCCCGCATTCAAGGTACTCAGAACTGGTATCGTAAGAGACGTGGATCAGTCACTTACTATCGAGTGTATCAAGGACAACATTAAGTCTTCGGCTAAGATCCTTGACATCCAACGCCTTAATCGCCGTGTCACGACAGAAGGCCAAATTAGCTATTTACCTTCAAGAACTAGTTGAGTCAAATTTGCGGGCCAACATCTGCCTAATGAGATATCCTTATTTAATGCCTTATATTCAGTAGATCCGTAAATACCTAAGGCTCGTATCTGTTATGTTTGCTACAGGGTAGGTCATATCGGCAATGACTGTAAGAGCTCCAAGCCTAGATGTCTTTACTGTGAAGGGGACCATGACAAGCTTGTAGAATGCGAGGATAAGCACAAAGCCAAGAAATGCATTAACTGCGGTGGTGATCATTGGGCTACCTCTTTTGTGTGCCTTATGATAATAAGACATAAAGAAGTGATTAACCTTGCTGCACAAAAAAACATTCCTCATGTTGAAGCTAAAAGGATAATTAAGAATAATAATGGTGGAAATGTTTCTAACCTTGCAGTAAACTTTCGCAATTATCCCTATCTTTCTAGTAGGCGACAACACTTCTCTGATCTTCAGCAGAATCATGGAGATTTTACCTCGCACAATATGTTCTCACCTTTGGAAACTTCGAGCTACCCGTCATCATCTATGGCCGTTGAGTTATGCAGACGCCTCAACTACATTCACTCATGATGCACGCGACACACGAGGCAGGCCATCAAAAAATAAATCAGTGAGCTCCCAACACAGTCCACATCTACGTCCGAGCGCATCCGGTGAGTCGTTTGCTAATGTTCATTCACCACAGGACAAAAATAACGTGTCCCCTTTGCCCTCTCGTTTTCATAACAAGTATGGTCGTCGCATCTCTACTCATGGACATGGTCACCCCCCATCGGCTAACAGCGGTGATATATGCTCGAACCTCGGATCCGAATCCGTGGGCAGCATTTTTGAAATGATTCTGGCCTTCCTAGATAAAATCAAGAGTCTGTTTAATAACAGCCAATATATTGCCTCTATAATTGACCCTTTTGCAGAGACAATATCAAGAATTGCCAACTTAGTTGCTGGTCTAAATCTGGATTTTATCATCAACCTTTTTAACTCTATGGGATTTAACATGACTTCTGACATCGCTGGAACTTCGAGATCTTCCTTTTAAATTCACCGGTAACAATAACTCCTTCGATGGATCCATTACCTTGCTTCAATGGAATTGCAGAGGAATAAGGAGTAGAATACCTCAGATACATGCTGCCAGTGCAAATTACGACATCATTTGCCTCCAGAAATCGCTTCTACATTCGGCCTCTAAGTTCTCTCTTAAAGGCTATATAACGTTATACGCAATGACATCACGGCACCCAGACAAAAAGGTACCTGCATCCTTATAAGACAAAACATAGTTTATAACATCTTAGATATATCAGCCTTTAGTGAAGGCTCGGTGGAATTGCGAGGCATAGAGGTACTTGCCAAAAATGAAAAATTTAACATTATAAACATTTATCGCCATCCTAACTGTGACACTCCGATGCAATTCTTTGAAGATCTGATAAGTTTCAGCGTCGCTAAGGGCAATTGCATTATCATGGGCGACTTAAATGTTCATCATAATCATTGGGGATGCCACTCCTCGGATCGCATTGGCAAGCGCATTCTCGAGGTTTGTGAAGATTCACGTGTCTGCATCCTGGGAGACCATAAGCCTACATTTCTCCTTCCTCCCAACTCAGGACGTTCAGTCATTGATTTGATCATCGCCACACCGAACATCGCTCCTTTATGTAATGTGTATACCGAAGATGATACATGGGGCAGTGACCACTTTCCTATTTCCGTTACTTTGGGCATTAATCCAACTATCCGTCGACGATATATCTACAAGATCAAACTCAATCCTTGCGAACTTTTCAATTTTGGTAGCAGTATGGATAAATCATATGCGTCTTTTGCTAATAATCTTTCTCAGAATCCTTGTGAGGCATACTCGAGTTTGACTAAACATATTGTCGACACAGCTATCTCTTGTTCCTCTGCCACCAAGAAAGATAATCCGAGATCAATCCTTATCAGAAGTGATAGAGCCGCTCCTCCGTGGTGGACGAACAAATGCCAAGAGGCCATAGAAGCCCGCCGAGCGGCCGCTAGAGAGTGGCGAAGTCACCCAACAATTTTAAATTTCCTTACTTTTAAAAAAACAAGATCCAAGTGCGCAAAAACTCTTTATAAAGAAAAAAGGAAAAGTTGGAGAGAATTTGTGGGCACTTTCAATGCAAAAACTCCTTCCACCAAACTCTGGTCGTTAGTTAAGGCATTTAAACGTCGCAATTTATCACTATCACACGAAAATATGGATTACTTCAAGGAGAGGCAGTTGACCAGTGAGGCAATTCAAAAACTATGTCCACCTTCATGTTTACACAACATCACAACGAGCCTCGATGATATGAGAAAGAAGGATGAACAGACGGGAAAGATATTCAAGGAGCTCGACACCCCGATCACCACGGAACATCTTGACATGGCAATCTCCCTAGCCAATAACAATTCCGCCCCAGGACTGGACAGAATCAGTAACAACATGCTTGACTATCTTCCATCTGAATATAGAGAGCTATTAGTCGACCTTTTCAACAGTTTCCTTCAAGAGGGAATCATCCCCACTGAATGGAGAACTTCTTTAGTAATCTTCATACCCAAAGCTGGAAACTCTGGAATGAGGCCTATCTCTCTTTTATCGTGTATACTTAAGTTACTAGAAAGAATTATATACTGGAGATTGGTGTGGCTTATTGAATCACAATCACTTCTCCCCAACGAGCAAATGGGCTTTCGTCCCAGCAGATCATGCAGTGATAGCCTGGTTACGTTTACGAATCAGATTCTCTTGGCTATGTCAAATGGCGAATTTTTTGTTGCAGTCTTTCTGGATATTGCTGGCGCATTCGACAATATTCTGCCCTCTGCTGTGCTTGATGAATTGAAAAACGCTGGCGTGCCAGCCACCATCAGAAAATTTATAGAAAATCTCATCGTTGAGAGATCGGTGCAGTTCTTGGAACAAAGAAATCTGGGCGAAAAACGGCTGTCGCATAAAGGTACCCCGCAGAGCTCAGTGCTGAGCCCCTTGCTTTTCAATATCGCCCTCTGCAATATTGGATCCTGCATGTCCAGAAACGTACAATTTCTACAGTACACAGATGATATCGTGATATTTACCTCTCATTGTAACCCTGTAAAGGCAGTTGATAGGATCCAGACAACTTTAAATAATGTTTCGAACTATGTTGGGACCAAAGGCTTATCTCTCTCCCCTTCCAAGTCAAGCTGGATGGTTTTTGCGACCTCTAAGGCGGTGCCCGCGCCAGATTGCTCTCTTTCTATAGACAATCTTCCTATTCCCAGAGTGGAAAAGGTCAAATTCCTAGGAGTTATATTGGATCGCAAATTGAAGGGTAATCTACATTTGAAATATCTTGTGAAGAATGGAAAGGCTCTAGTCAACATCATTTCAACTCTCACGGCTGTTTGGTGGGGCTCCTATCCCCACTGCTTACTTGCTATATACTGATCCGTTTTTAGAGGAGCTGTAGAATACGCCTGTTCAATCTTCACATGGAAAAATAATGCAAGAATTTTCCGTCAACTCGAGAGGTTACAATACAAAGCCATAAGGACGTCCATGGGATACCGCTTGTCTAGTCCTATTAATGTCATGCTGTGCGAGGCGAGGGAATATCCCTTGAGATTAAGATTTAATCTTCTCAGCGAGAGATTCGTTATCAAATGCATGTCTAAAAGAAATCATCCGGTTATAAACAGTATCGAATCTTTGGAATATAGTCTTAGCACTCCTGCGCAGAAGGCTCAGGCCCTGGCTAAATCTCCTTCGCTGAGATGTTATATTACCAACAAACATGACATTTCACACCTGAAAAGTTCATACTTTATTCCTGCATTCGAGAGTAGTTTGAATGCTTTCATTTTTCGTAAACATTTTGAATCTTTTATCTCCTGCACTAAAGAAACCAACGATAATGAAATTATTCAGTCTTTTAGCAACAGACTTCAGGAACTAGACTCATCCGGTCTCACCGTTTACACAGATGGATCAAAGCTGTCGGAGGATGGATGCGCGGGTGCGGCCTTTTTCTCGCCGGAACTTGGACATTGCTTCAAATACAAACTAACTTGCAGCGCTTCAGTATTTACGGCGGAAGCTTGGGCAATACATCAAGCCCTGATTTTGGCACTAGTTGCGGGCTATTCTAAAATTTACATTTTTTCAGATTCCCGCAGTGTATTACAAGCCATCTCGTCTCACAGATTGATCAATGGTAATTATATTATTCACAAAATAAAGCAAGTTTTGCTCCAACTGGAGCATAGCAATATCGACTGCTTCCTCTTCTGGATCCCCTCGCATAAGGGCATCTTAGGCAACGAGCTGGCTGATAGGGCAGCCAAAGAGGCATGCGTTGATGGAGCCAGGGGTTTTTTCCGTACTCCCTACTCAGATCTCCAAATTCAGGCAGTAGCGAAGGCCCGCGCTCGTTTCACAGATTATTTAAATGACAAGGCTAATCACACCGGAGCTCATTACCACTCGTTGTATTTTTCATCTACGACCGCTATACCCTGGTACTTCAAAAAGAAGCTCAACAGGAACGAAATAGTATTGGTTAATAGACTAAGGTCAAACCATTACAATCTCAATTATAGCTTATTCAGGAAAAATATGGTGCTGTCTCCGGCTTGTGAATGTGGTGACCCTAGACAGGATCTTAATCATTCAATTTTTTTCTGTCCTCTTACAAGACGCAGAGCTCGGCCGCTAGTCCTTTACCTAAATAAAGCTTTCCCTTCCCACTCATATAATATATTCACTCTGCTTGCTAATCCTAGCCACAAACTATGCAGACTCTTACTCGCCTTCCCAAAATCGTTCGACGTTCCTATTTAAGCCTCGCGCGCTGGGGTGGGGGACGGGGAGCGTCTCTTTCCCTTCCCTTCCCCCACCTCCCTTGGTATATCCTCCCCCCCGCGGCCCTCTGCGGTTAAGTGTCGTGGGGATCCGCTGGGGGCCGCGCGCGTCGTGAGGAATTTTTTCGCGTCTCTGCGTAAGTTTCAGGTATCTCTTTCGTCTCTCAGGAACTTATCCTCCTCCTTTTTTGTAGATTACCTGTGGAGAGTTGGTGGTGTCTTGGAAACGACTGGCCACGTTTATCCGGTCACTCCGGAACCTGGGCCATTTAAATTTAGAAGAAGAAGTTATTACAACGTACTATTTCACTTTGTACTTCTTATAATAAATAAAAAGTTCACTGCTTAAAACGCATTCTGCAACACTAATCATTGAGAATATAGGAGAACATTTCGTCCTTTTTACTATAAATTGCTAATTAAATAAAATTATTGTGTGACATCGTTTGCGAAAATAGCGTTGTGTCACGTTGCTGTTATAACAACAATGTTTAAGAAAGTCGTGTCCGTAGATAACACATACACGCCAAGTCAATTTGTCATTCAAGGACTTTCACAATGTTTTACAATGTCACACACGTTTATGATAAACAGATTATTACTCTGAATATTGAAGCTATAAACGTAGGTATATCTATATACGGCAAAAATACCTATTAATGCGAATACGGTACAAAATTATTAATGTAATATTTTATCAGTAAATTGTCTTGACATTGTTTCTTTATTCACATATATTCGTATTCTTATTCGATAGGCCGTTAAAGTATAGCAACTGTATGGAATTTTTTAAAGAAAGAAAGCTGTTAACATGCCTAAAGATGAATTTTTATCCGCAATAAGATTAGGATTAAATGCGACCTATTTTTGCGGTAAATCTTCGGAATAACGGAAGCAGCTCCGATCTTCTTGACCTTAAGGGGAGGTTCTCATCTATAGAGGTCCAAAAACACGGTGATTTTCTTGATTTTTTTTTCATAGAAGGAAGTAAATGAACAACTTGAGTTTTTTGACAATTATTTACTGACTCTTAAAGTGTAGGAAAAAATTTTGGTAAATCTTCGGAATAGGGGAAACAGCTCCGATCTTCTTGACCTTGACATATGTTGTCAAGGTCATGACCCTGAGTAACTTTGCCTTAACAACTAGCCGT
>NW_017274997.1:131431-154367 GCF_001594065.2 Cyphomyrmex costatus | reverse complement strand
AGTACAATCGTAGAAGTCGTGTGCCCCTGGGATTTACGTGCTAATATTCCACGTTTTGGTACAAGAGAGTACAATTATGAACATTACATAGCTGAATTTTTGTTCAAAAGACTGTATACTTTTGACAAACGTATTGAACGATTTTTTGAAATAATGAGTAATTTGTATCCGTTAGAATCGTAACATAATTCTCCATAGATATTCAACGTTTATTTAACATTATTGTCATTTAGTAATGTTTTTTTTAATTATATACAGCAGTATAATGGTACGTTATTTTTTGAAACTTTTTTTGTTAATATCTTTTTAACGAAGGGCGAGCGGCGGCTAGTTGTTAAGGCAAAGTTACTCAGGGTCATGACCTTGACAACATATGTCAAGGTCAAGAAGATCGGAGCTGTTTCCCCTATTCCGAAGATTTACCAAAATTTTTTTTGATACATAAAAGTTTCATGGGAAGTGTTAATACGCCGTCGAACGTGACAATGAAAAAAAAAAGTACCCAAACGGTCTCCATCGCACAGCACGTTCGTGTCATCTGAAATAAAAAAAGCCAAAAAATTTTATAAATTATATGATATTTATTGGAGCTTGTACCTATAATATCAATAAAAAGTCGAAAATTACAAAAATGGCGGACATGTGAATTTTTAGTACCGTTTTTTCCACATTTTTCGCTCTTTAAAGTGCTCGAAAAAATATATAAAAACAACAAATATCAGCTGAATTTAGGGGGGTTTAAATAAATTTGAAAAGTTATTAACAATTAGTTTAGCTTGGTTTAGTTGGAGCTAATTTAGGCTCCAATAAATTTTATCTACTTTAAAATAAAAAAATTGAAGTCAATCTATCGAGTAGATATTGTGGAGACCAGTTTGAAAAACATGATTTTTCAGAAAACGCGTTTTAAGATTTGGTTAACTTTTAGAATTATTAGCAAAATAATGTACCTTATAGCTAATCAGCAATGCCAGGGCCATACATCAATCCTTCGTCGACTTCGTACTGCTCCATTTCAGCGATTTGGGCGGGTTTCTTCGATAATGCACGCTACAACCACACATATTAGTGTATAGAGACGCATACTTTCCGTTATTTTAATGCTAGCGCATCTAGTAATATCTGGTGCTTTTTTATGCAATCGTTATTGGCCAAACCGCTTTGGGAACATATTATACACACCATAAGCTATCGAAAAATGTAAAAAAAAATCGATTTTTTGGTCGGGTCTCATGAGAACCTCCCCTTAACATATGTTATCAAGGTCATGACCCTGAGTAACTTTGCCTGAACTAGCCATCGCTCGCCCTTCGTTAAAAAGATATTAACAAAAAAAGTTTAAAAAATAACGTCCTATTTCTGCTATACATATATTAATTTTAACGACTCCTTTTATTTCCTTATGTGGAGCATAGGACGTCTATAGACCTCTTTTGTCCAAGGCCTATATTCGTTTCTCGAATCAAATTGTTTTTCGGATTTGTGGGTGATTGGTCCACAGAATCCTACCTCAGTCAGATATTAGAGACAAATATCTACTGATATGTATACTACTGATGTATACTGATGTATAAGACCTACAGTTTAACGCCGAATCCGAACGGCGCTGATGATCATAGATCTTTTGATCACCAGATGGAGCCATTTTTTGGCTCATTGTAGAGTACTTATTCGTAAGCGAGTTAATGTCACAAAGAAAAGAGACGTGTTCCTTTATCGTTAAAGAAGTTTTATTAATCCAGAAAATACTTTTATACCAAGAACAATAATAATGGTTATCAAAAATTAAGAATAGTCAAAAGATAAGTTCTCAAGTTAGGTAAGGTAAGGTAGTTGGCTTGCGCGCGCCGAACGTTATATTTCATTGGCCTATATGAGCCTAGTTCCTTTAAGGTGAATCCTCATACGGACGAGTTGTCCGATCAATGTATCAAGTCCCTACATCACTCCCCCCCGAGTGACTTAGGTTACTAAGTTGCGAAAGTAATGCGTTTCTTGGGTCCTGCGTATGTCCTTACAGGTTGTGGAGGCATTGTAGAGGACTTGAGCTCTGTATCGTTTCCGTTCGTGCTTTCCGATGGATCATCTGGCTCAGGTGTGATTGCTTCGAAGAATGCTGGCTTTAATCTCTCAGTTGAAATGCATGTGTGCTGACCTTTGACATCAATCGTGAAGACGTAGTTCGAAGGTCGGTCGATTACTTTGTACGGGCCCTCATAAGGTTGTTCCAGGGGTTTTTTGACTGCGTCGATTCTGACAAAGACGTGAGTGCATGTGTGTAGCGTCTTATGTGTGAATGCTCTTCTCTTGGAATGGTGTGCTGTTGGTGTAGCTCTAACCTTCCGCATGTGTTCCCGGAACTTTTCTACGAATATTTGAGGATCTTTGGATATTTCTTCGTCAACGAAGAATTCGCCTGGTAAACGAAGAGTTTGACCATACACGAGTTCAGCTGCAGTTGCTTTAACGTCTTCTTTATAACTGGTTCGGAGCCCGAGGAGTACTGTGGGTAAGACTTCTGTCCAATTGCTAGTGTTGTGACACATTATTGCTGTTTTGAGTGACCTGTGCCATCGTTCCACCATTTCGTTGGAAGCGGGGTGATAAGCTGTCGTACGTGTTCTTTTGCTTCCAATGAGCTTGGTCAAAGCCTGAAATAACTGTGACTCAAACTGTGATCCTCTGTCCGTGGTTATAACAGCCGGTGCTCCGAACCTTGCAACCCAACCAGTATAGAATGCGATGGCAACGGTGTCTGCACTGATATCAGGAATAGGCACTGCCTCAGGCCATCGTGTAAACCTATCGATCATCGTCAAGCAGTATCGCATGTTTTTTGATGGTGGCAGGGGTCCGATAATATCGATATGTATTTGGTGAAAACGGATGCCTGGAATATTTATATGCTCCGGTGCGTTATGGTTGTGTCTGTGTACTTTACTGCGTTGACAATGGAGGCATGACCTTGCCCATTCTGTGACGTCCTTGTTTAAGTTGGGCCACACGAAGCTCTTGGAGATCAATTTCTTTGTCGCTCGTCCGCTTGGGTGTGAAAGGTTGTGAGTTGAATTGAAGATGCGTCTCCGTAAATCGCTTGGTACATAAGGACGGACGTTGTCTCCGGAAATGTCACAATATACTACCTTGTCGGTATTATCGATTCGTAATTTCTTCAATTGAAGGGAAGACGACTCGGATTCCAGCAGATCCTTTAGTTCTTGATCGTCGGCTTGTGCTTGTGCAAGCTCTTCTGTCGTTGTAACTATTGGCATATTTATCGCTTCTATCCGTGATAGTGCGTCGGCGACAACATTTTCGGTTCCTGCGACGTGGATTATTTTTGTCGTGAATAGACTAATAAGATCCAACTGACGAAGCTGTCTCGGTGACGCTTTGCTGGACTTTTGGTTGAACGCATAGATCAGTGGTTTATGGTCAGTCTTTATTATTACTTGTCGTGCTTCCACCATATGTCGGAAAAACTTTAAACTATTGTAAATAGCTAATAGCTCCCTATCGTAAGTGCTGTATTTAGTTTGAGCTTCGCTGAGTTTCTTTGAATAGAAACCAAGTGGTTCCCATCTCCCGTCAGAGTATTGCTCGAGTGCGGCTCCCATCGCTGTGTTTGAAGCGTCCGTTCTTAGCGCTAATAAGGCGCCTTCTAATGGATGTGCCAACAACGATGCGTTTGTTAATTGTTGTTTGCATTCGTTAAAGGCTTGTTCGGTGTCTGCGTTCCATACGATAGGACGTTTGTCTTTCTTTTTCGCTCCAACGAGATACGTATTAAGAGGCATTTGTATCGATGCTGCTCCTTTTAAAAATCGCCTGTAGAAATTAATGATACCGAGAAATCTGCGTAATTCTTCGATGGTTTTGGGTTTCGTGTAATTTAAGATTGCTGTGACTCGTTCTTTCAACGGTTTTGTTCCGTCCGCGTTTACTAAGTTACCCAGGTATTGCACTTCCACTGCTCCAAATGTACACTTGGAAACGTTAATGGATAGCCCAAATTTCCGCAGGCGTTCGAACACGATGCGTAAGTGCTTTTTATGCTGTGTATCATCTTCTGAAGCTATAATTATGTCGTCTCAAGAACAATAATAATGGTTATCAAAAATTAAGAATAGTCAAAAGATAAGTTCTCAAGTTAGGTAAGGTAAGGTAGTTGGCTTGCGCGCGCCGAACGTTATATTTCATTGGCCTATATAAGCCTAGTTCCTTTAAGGTGAATCCTCATACGGACGAGTTGTCCGATCAATGTATCAAGTCCCTACATCATTAAACGCGAAAAATCGCGTTTGGGCGCACGTGGGATTGAACTCGGGTCTACAAATCGCGAGTCAATCGCACAGAGCGGTGAACCACTCGACGCCACGCTATACATATATATACAGTATTAAATACTATTCTACATAGGTTTTGACCTTCTACGCGAAGTAACTTTCACCCCCTTCCCCCCCCCGTACAGGGGCACACGACTTCTACGATTGTACTGTTGCTATGATTATTTTTCGAAAATGTTATATTGATATATCTTTGTTTTGAGTTTTTCAGTCGTTGTGAATAGTTTCGATCGATATGTTTCAATTAGTCAGTCAGATTACCTCGACGCAAGTAAGACACTTTACAAACGTTAAAAATTCATTTGCATGAATTTATTAATCTAACTTACGATTTCCATTCGTTACATAACGATTATGAGTCTATTACTTGATATTTTACACACACACACACACACACACACACACACGGGCGGGTGCAAGGGGATGGTCTTCGGTGGCCGCACCCACACCGTCGACAGAGGTCTGCCCCGACAGTACTATCATAGCAACAGTACAATCATAGAAGTCGTGTGCCCCTGTGCAGGGAGGGGAGGGTTGAAAGTTACTTCGCGTGGAAAGTTCAACGTTTCTGAACAGGAAAAGGTGTAGAATAGTACTTTATATCATGATAGCATACGTTAAAACTATAATTGTTAATAACTTTTTAACGAAGGACGAGCGACAGCTAAAACCTGTTGAGGGTTACTCAGGGTCATGACCTTGACAACATATGTCAAGGTCAAAGTCATTGGAGGGAGGTCCCCTAATTGAGACATTTACTATTTTAAAACTAATTGTTAATAACTTTTTAACGAAGGGCGAGCGACGGCTAGTTAAGGCAAAGTTACTCAGTGTCATGACCTTGACAACATATGTCAAGGTCAAGAAGATCGGAGCTACTTCCGTTATTCCGAAGATTTACCATTTTTCATCCATTGTGTCACAAAAGAGGAGTAATTTATGGTGTCGTTGACAAAATAATTCGATTATGTCATCCAAAGTTTCAAAATAATAACTTGATTGATGCTATTAATTGCTTCTTACAAAATGGATATCCACTTGAATTTATTTTCACAATAAAAAATAGACTAAAATTCCACATTAATAAAATTAATTCTTCTAATAATAATAATGGTTTGAAAAAATGTTTTGCTATACCGTTTGTCAATTCTGTCTCTGATAAATTTAAACCTATTGCCAACATTTTTACTTGCAAACTGGCGTATACAATACCTAATACACTAAAAAACTTCATAAAAAGAGGCAAGGATAAATTAGAATACACACACAACCAAAATGTGGTATATAAAATTTCCTGTGACAACTGTGATGCAAGTTATGTTGGCCAGACCAAGAGACAATTGAAAACAAGAATACATGAACATTCTTCGGATATTAATAAAACTTCTAAATCTCCATCCGTAATATCTAATCATAGAATAGAAAAAAATCATGATTTTAATTGGAGTAAAGTTGAAATTTTAGATATGGAACCGTCTTATAAGAAAAGATTAATATCCGAAATAGTTCATATAAAGAAACAAACACATGACATAAATAAACAAAATGATACCGAGTCATTGCCAGATTGTTATACTAACATGATACATTCTCTTTCCACCTCTTAATTTTTCCCTTCCTCTGTCCTTTCCTGAGGTCTCTGCCTACTCATTTCTTATTTTTATTTCAAGTAGTACAGTCGATTTTTATAACTGTAAATTAGACTATTTTATTTATTTATTTAATTTCAATAATGAATCTAAACATACTGGATTTTTATACTGGACTATACATTTGTTATTACATTTCTGTTAAGGTAATATATATACAATTTACTTCTTCATATTAAGTTTTTAAATTTATATACTTTTTAACTAATTTTTGTATCGACCGTAAATTGTCAACAACAAGGAAAGTTTACACGCCAATAACGGTCTAAGCTGGATCGAGATGCTAGTAATAAGAATGTGTGAATTTTTATATACCACATATGTAGCCCCCCCTTTAAATGCGCGCTGATACATCAGACATATAACGCATAAATACTACAGTAGTATTATAATATCACCGAATAATACTTGATTAATTTAAATATAAGGATGATAATTTAAAATTCGTAAATACATCGGATCTCAATAATCTTATTCTTTATATTACGAAAAATATCACAAGTTGGCGTTTCGTCCCGGTTTCCACTACTGGACTCATCAGTAAGGCAATGTAATGGAAACCTACCTTA
This sequence comes from Cyphomyrmex costatus, assembly GCF_001594065.2. Taxonomy (NCBI): domain Eukaryota; kingdom Metazoa; phylum Arthropoda; class Insecta; order Hymenoptera; family Formicidae; genus Cyphomyrmex; species Cyphomyrmex costatus. Next base: position 147,803 of record NW_017274997.1, on the reverse strand, counting down.
GACGCCTTGGGGAGATGTTAGAAAGAAGTTCTATATAAACAATCACTCATATAATTCGGCACTTGCGAGAATTGAAATGAGTAACTATAGACCTCTGTTGGCTAGTCGACGTAGTAATATTCTTCGTAATGTTGTTAATATTTAAATAAGTAACATCTCCCCAAGGCGTCTAAGGTAGGTTTCCATTACATTGCCTTACTGATGAGTCCAGTAGTGGAAACCGGGACGAAACGCCAACTTGTGATATTTTTCGTAACATAAAGAATAAAAATTATTAAGTTCCAATTTATTTACGGAATTTTAAAATTATCATCTTTAGATTCAATTTGAATTAATCAAATATTATTTGGTGATATTATAATACTACTGTAGTATTTATGCGTTATATGTTTGCTGTATCAGCGCGCATTTAAAGGGGGGGCTACATATGTGGTATATAAAAATTCACACATTCTTATTACTAGCATCTCGATCCAGCTTAGACCGTTATTGGCGTGTAAACTTTCCTTGTTATATACTTTTTTATCAATAGATTTATATAACTCATGCGAAACTAATCACAAAGGAAGATCCATATTCAATTATACACATTTAATTTTATATTTGCGACTCGTTAATTTTATTATAATTATACACATGTAATTTTATTATTGTTGATTCGTTAATTCTATTATACACACTTAATTTTAAATTTAACATTGAAAATGACCCGATCGGTGTCGAAACGTATGTGCGAATTCTTACTTGCAAATTTTACTCTGTTTGTTTAATGTATTGCGATTTTGAGTTAATTACATTTATATATCTTTTTTAAAAAATTATTGGCTCTTTTCTCTTATTTTTAATCAATTTGTTTTATACTTGTTGAGCCTTTTATTAATTTATTTTATTTTACCATTTTTGCTTAAATAGAGATTTTTACAAACAAAATTTCAGTATTTCCATGGGAACTAAGAAATTTAGTAACTAAATTTCTTCGTAATTTAGGAACTAAGAAATTCAACTTCCGTTTTATTATCGATATGTTGACGACATAGTAGAGGTAGATTCCAAAAGTATTATCGATTTCACACTTAAAATATTTAACTCATTTCACAAAATTTACAATTTATTCTAGAAATAGATGGAGACAGAATACTTAAGTTTTCTGGATTTCACCACCATTGATACAATTACGTTACAGAATTTGGTTGGTACCATAAGCCTTTGCGCATTCTCGAAATGATATCTAAACACTTTACATCTTTATACTAACAATAAGTTCCAAAGTATGTAATGGATGGTTTTTATTTACGACATTTTTAACTTAATTCTTTTAACGACACTTTTATTTCTGACGTTTTTGTTTCCGACGTATCGACTTGAGTTGAAGTTGATGACATTGATAAAGTGTTTTTTACTTAGTATATAGATGTGAACACTATAACGTTTTTCTTATATTAAAGGTACATAATATGAGATAAAGGAAAGATTCAACGGACTGTGTGACGTAAACATCATATCGCAAACGTTATGACATTATTAAACTTATCCAGATCTCTTATATTAAATAAACTTTCAGTTACAGTAACACAGAAACTTAAATCATAAAAAAAGTCTATTATATCATAATATTGATATCGCAAATGTATCATACTAATGATAAGGATTTTCGATTACAACATGTCCGATTTAAATTAGGTATAATTAATTTTCAAATCTTGAGTTTTTTAATCGGCAAAAATTATTTATTTGTTTTATATCCAAATTTTATAAAATCACGTTTACGCACAAGTTAGTCAGTTTGTCACTCGAGAGACTTTAAAATGCTTGCATAATATCACACGTATATAAATTATATATATACATATATTGTGACGTGACGTTTCTCGTCCGTCACTTTAATTGTTTACTACTAAGACATGCGGATCCTGCTCTCTCTCAGCTCAGGGGGGAGGGGGGCGAGCGTAATTGCGTGCGGGCGCTGTCGAGAGCCCCGAGCAGAAATTTTGGTCAGGCTCTGATATGGGCCTAATTATCCTGCCATAATGCCTGATTAAGCGCACGTCAGGTGCCCTAATAAGGTCCTGACCATAAATGTAACGTCGAGAATTAAGATTGCTTGATTAGGATTTTCTTATCAGGCCCAGATATTATCCATATGAGGGCCTATGATTGCCCCTTGTTGCACCTTACGTTTTCAAACATGGTGCCGTAATACATAATCTGGCCCTGGTAAGGTTACCTGATTTGGTAACCTAACCAAGATGTGTAACGCATTGCATGTTCAGAACCGGATTTCATTTACCTTTTGAGATTTTAGAATAAAATCGTGAAAAAAAAATTTCCTCTAAATTCGAGAATTAATTTTTTTTTATGATGCTTCCCAAACGGTAGTAGTATGTTTTGTTTATTGAAAATAATTTCTTCCCAACGGTCACCCATCCGAAATTGTACCACGACCTCGCATGCTTAACCTTGATAATCGTACGGGAACTGCTGTACTTCGATGATCCACGAATCTGTATATGTCAACGTCTGTATAATTGTGATATATCTGTTCAATGGAAATATTAAAAACAGATAGTTTATGTGTTTATATGACAGTGTATGTATATATTAGGAAAACAGAATAGAATCTCTTTGTGTTCCTTTTTTTAAGGAAATTTCATAGGAATACAACAAAGAAAAGATAGGGAAATTTCCACACGGGGGGGGTATATATATACATATATATTTAGATTGTAAATTTTTTTAAGGATGACTGGAAAAGGTCTTGACTGACGCCGTATCAAGCATGCCTGACTGATTTTTAAAATTAATTTTGAGGATGAAATAAAAAGGTCCTATAAAAGTACTGATCTGGCATGCCATAGTCAAGTACGCCTTATTCATACCTGATCAGGGCCTTATACGACATTTTAGTATAATTTCCGAGGGAAATACTAGGGAATACCTTTCCACTTCCTGATCAGGCCCAAATGATGAATTCCAGAGTACGGCATACCTTACTACTTCCTGATGAGGGCCTTATCGTACATTAGGCATACCCTAACAAATTTCTGCTCGGGGCCGGGAAGCTTTCGGAAAATTATTACATTTATTTTATTTTGTTTTTCTTTTGCGAGTATTCTTTATTAGCGATAGACGTGCGGATCGGTGGCTATATTTGGAAGATTGTATCGAGCTGTCTCATCCGATTGCCGGAGCAGAAAAGGGATCGAGAAGAAGCTTATTGGAGACGACGAGCAGAGTACTCTCAGCAGCTATTTGTGCTCTCTCCTTGCCAATCACTTTTGCAAAGGAAAGCGAGAGTCTGCCGGACTTGGGAAGAACCTTCCGGAATTTGTACGAGCCGAAAGAGCCCACGATTACGAAAGCTGCCCACGGGAGAAAATAATGCGAGGACGCACGGCGGCTCAGGCCCTCCCCGAACTCGCTGCCTTGGACATAATCTGATCTGAGGAGCGGAGACAGTCGAGTAGACAAGGAAAGGGCGACTCTGGGACAAGTTCAAATTTCGCGCCGAGCCGTTCGAAGCTCGTACGAAGCCGTACGCGGTTGCCGCGGGCCCACGCGATTCGCGAGGCCGCGCGAGCTAATTAGCGGCCAATAGGACGCTAGGATGGCAGGATTTGGTATTACAGCGCGGCCTGCGTGCTCCCTGCTGAAAGTAAGGACCTCACTTGCTTGCGGGGCGACCACGAGTCTAGACGTAACGTGACGATCTTTGTAAGAAAGAGCAGGATCCACTCTGAGACAGAGCTAGGATATCGAGGAATTCCGAGGCTACCGAGCAGGACGCGGAGAATATCGGTGAGACAAGCGTCGTTGATTGTCAGGCCGCTTTACGTTGCGATTTCGGGTAAGATGCACGTGCTGAGAGCATGTCGGTCGAGTGTCGCCTGTAAGGGTGCAAACCCATGCAGCGGAATAGCGTAAGGGTGCAAACCCATGCAGCGGAATAGCGTAACGCGGAACGAGAGTAGAACCAATCACGAGATTCTCTAAAAACACGGAATGCTCGTTATTGGCTCTGCTCTCGTTCCGCGTTACGCTATTCCGCTGCATGGGTTTGCACCCTAACAAAGGCTGCCGCGAGTAGAGTTTATTGTATGCTGCGTGCGATTCACCCGAATCGTCAGGAGAATTATTACTTGTTTATGAAGAACGCTCGCCGCCTAGTCGCCACCAGGTCATCGCGTATCGCGTTTGTAATTGTGTAATTGTTCCGGCTCTCGAGTAAGGTCGTCGAGTCAGAGTTTTCCGTATTCGCTGGAATAAGAGCAATGGCCTTAGCCGGAGAAATCGCAACTTTTGTGGAATAACACACCGGATACCGCGAATAGAAGGCTCGACGACGCCCGCGAACAATTGTTGTATCGCGCTGTTCGTAACGTAAATTGTTGTATTCCGCTAGTCGTACAAGTAGGTAAATCGTTACTACGACGATCTGTTGAAATACCGTTGATGAAATAAATGTCGTATTCGTCTTTATATTACTTCTGGCTGTAATTATTGCATTCTCTCTCTCGTTCCTCGAACCTTTTCCGCTCACACGAATCACTCCCTCTACCACTTTAATGTAAATATTTATACGAGTACGTTTCATTATTAAAATCATAACCTTTTAACATTTAAATTTCTGCGACACGTGCTGCACTAGATCTGGCACAGGAACAGCAAACAAATCTGACAAGGCTTACAATAACTTTTATATACTAAAAATTACATTTCGGAGAAGAGTAGTCGTTTTCTCATTAGCCATGGCATAAAACATTATACGTTCCACTTTACTCCAGGCTACAATGTTACTACACAAAATAGCACGTTTGTACGGCATGCATTGACTGGCACAATTGGGTTGTTGAACAAAATTTTTTTTTATATTTAAAATGTTTTTATGCAAATAGTTTATTGAAAAATGTCCTTTTTGTTGTTTTTTTCGTAATATTAACGAAGATTTCGATTTTATAAAATATTATTTCAAACTCATTGCCGACGACACACAGTGGTCCGGATCGTACTGATGCGCGTATGAGATTAAAGAACTTATCATGATAAATTATAATATTATTATAATATTCCTTCAGAAAACATTCTGAGAGAATTAATAGGTACATTCGAGCCCGTAAATCCCCCCCCTTTCTATTAAAAAATATATGGAATCACGTGTGTTGTATTTGTTAATGATTTTATGTGATTTCTCAAGCGCATATGAGATCCGATTTTTCAATTAATACACTGGTAATGGTCGCAATGAATAAATGTGTCAGAATAAACAAACTAAGTATTTTATTTTTATGCAAAAATAATTCATTATTTTTATTATATAAGTGTAAATATAAAATATTTAATGTAAAACATTTTGTTATGCTAATTTACATTTTTTAAAAATGATGTAACTTTTTAGGTTCACGATGGGTTACGATGAATTAAATTTTATATTATAATATGAAATTTGAACAATTAATCCCCGCAAAATTGAACTTCAACTTTTTGCAACTTTCGGCGTAATAAATTAGAGTTCGAATCTCGCTCTTCACACGCCTATTAGATAAAGCAGTTGATTTTACAAGACGATTTTTATACAAATGTTTCTTATTTTCGACAAGAAGTTCGGAGGGAATTCGAAAAATTGAAATTTACGTTAAGAAATATCTTGGCGAAATACCGGATTATTGTGACATTTCCATCCACGCGCTCGAGCGATATTTAGTCCTATGCGCGCATAATCAGCCCGATCCGGACCACTGTGCGACGCACCAATCACGCCCGAAGTTTCCCGAGCGGTCTGTGACGTCACAATGTTACATGCCGTGTACGATATTATATTGAGATTTCGATCTTTTAATAAAAATGACAACAATTCAAACATATAGGACGTGTTTCGTCCCTCTCTGTCGTAATACAACCAAAAGTACACCAAATAAAGTGTTCGCAACAGTGCCACAAGACGTGAAACTTCGTCAGAAATGGTTCAATGCCGTTCGAAGAGATAACCTCAAAAACAGCAAATCGAACTTCTTTTGCTGTAAAGACCATTTCAATGTAAGTAAACATTTTAATAGTCTAAGTATATATTAAATAAAAAATATTAACGTATATATTGGACTTTCGATAAACAAACAATTAAATACATAAAAAAAAAGGGCGAGTGAGAGTAAATTAATGTCTACGCGGTTGACAATGCGTTAATGTGGAGATGTTTAAATATCCAAAAAATATATATATATTAAAAAATCAAAAAATTACAAAATTAAAATTTCTACGTTTCGACTGAATTCCAGTCATCTTCAGTGAAATTAAATTACAAAAAAATATATACATCTTACAATCCATGATAATACGCAAGAAAGCGAGTCAAGCTAACGTAAATCCACTCAATAAAAGATACACACACGCCAGATTGATTGACTCCATCACTCCGATCAAACAGCATCCTTCGCAGTTAACCCTTCCAATGACGGTTGGAAGCATAACAGCACTTGTCAAATTTCAACGCTTAACAATTATCTGATTAAAACAAGAAAAAACCAAATAAAAATACTATATATGATAAAAGAAAATGATAACTCACCAAACGCAATTCAATCGAAAGGAAAGAGCAAGCAAATCTCGATACTCACAAATCAATATTCTAATTAACGGAATTAAAACTCAAAATATTGTCACGATAGAAAATTATGTGACATATCAATATAGAGGATTGCTGTGTACTGAACAACCTTTAATATGCTCGGTGCTATTTTGTCTTAAACTACTCGTAAATAATAACAAGCCAGGAGAACAGAAAATAACAGACTTTAATACGTCGTGTAAAGAAGCGCTATCGCATGTCATATATGTTATTTAAATCTCTGTAAAATATTGACGTACGCATGATGTAAAAATTCAGTATCTGATTGCAAATTTAGCCCATTAGATTGTAACGCAATATAAAGCATTTCCGCGACTGATCTTCTGTTAAAATATCTTTCACTATTTTTAATTTTAACATTTATCCAATCAAATTCATGTCCCTCCAATCTATGCTGCGTAACAGCAGATTTAGTACAATTACTATTTTTAATTTTAACATTTATCCAATCAAATTCATGTCCCTCCAATCTATGCTGCGTAACAACAGATTTAGTACAATATGTTCTATTGATTTGGTTGCGATTTTCAGCGATTCTCGTCTTAAGCTTTCTGCCTGTTTGTCCAACATATGTTGCGTCACAATCTTTACAACAAATTTCATATACCACATTTCTGTTCTCTATAGTCGGTATATAGCGTGTCTTTTTGCGGTCTTATAAACGATTGAAGCTTGCTCATACTATAGAAAGACAGTTTCATGACAAGATCCTTTATGATATTTTTAAATTTATCTGAAATATGTGGTAAAAAAGGTATTGTGAACCAAAATTTTTTATTCGAACTTTGAGATTCAGACTCAATCTGTGATTGTTTAATAGTTTTTCCTTTGGTAAGCGCTTTGAGTCTAAAATTAATCGTGTCAAATATAAATTTTAACGGGTAGTCATTATCTAAAAACGCCCTAATAATAAAACACAAGTTCTTGACATGAAACTTAGGGTGCGACAATAAAAACGCTATGTCTATCATGCTTATAAGCACCCCTTTTTTCTGTGAAATTGGGTGATTAGACAAAAAATTGAGATACCTTCCCGAAAAAGTTGGTTTATGATACGATGCAGTGATTCGATGGTTTTGGAAATATTGCACGTATGTATTCTTATGTAAAAAAGTATGCTCTACAACTTTTGTTTGAACATTTTTTTACGAAAATGTAACACAACAAAGTTATATTGCAATATAGCACACAAAACTCGCAAAATTTTTAGAAAAAAATTTATTTCGGCGAAATTTTGCATCTCAGACTTCATATTACGGAAGTATAAAAATATCACCTTAAAGAGCACAATTTTCTGAATAAAATTCACTACTGACTTGTTCATTTTCATTGTATTATCGATATGAAAAAAAATGAAACGTAAATCAATCGCGACGCGCCTTTCAGGCGCCATTTTGTTATGTTCCGCAACGCGAATTTTAGCGAACTTTCGTTTATGTTATTCAAATATGATATACTTTCAATATTTAATAGTCTTGTTGAGTTATCTTAACTTTGCCGGTTCAGTCACGAAAATGAGGGTGAGTTGCAGGCCTATAACTCTTTTTCTAATTTCTTATGTGCTTAAAAAATATTATATACTTATAGCTACGAGAGGATATTGAAAATTATCAGTATATACTGATTTACTTACATTGAAATAGTCTTCACAGCAAAAGAAGTTCGATTTGCTGTTTTTGAGGTTATCTCTTCGAACGGCATTAAACCATTTCTGACGAAGTTTCACGTCTTGTGGCATTGTTGCGAACACTTTATTTGGTGTACTTTTGGTTGTATTACGACAGAGAGGGACGAAACACGTCCTATATATGTTTGAATTGTTGTCATTTTTATTAAAAGATCGAAATCTCAATATAATATCGTACACGGCATGTAACATTGTGACGTCACAGACCGCTCGGGAAACTTCGAGCGTGATCGGTGCATCGTCGGCAATGAGTTTGAAATAATATTTTATAAAATCGAAATCTTCGTCAATTATTATTAATATTACGAAAAAACAACAAAAAGGACGTTTTTCAATAAACTATTTGCATAAAAACATTTTAAATATAAAAAAAAATTTTTTTCAATAACCCAATTATCAAACTGCTGGAATGCTCTAAGTTTAACGTTAATTATTAAAATTCATAACTGATATTATGCTTATTTATTAATAAATAAACCTAATAAATCCATCTGAAAAGTACAAAACAATTTTTTATAATTTTTATATTATAATTACTTATAATATATTTACAATGTATTATAAGTAATTATAATATAATAGTTATATTAGTTATAATATACCATAAAGTGGGGCTAAGCGAGCCGGTTTTTAAGGTTTTTCGCGTGAAAAAAGGTTAAATACATTAAATTAAATTCTGATGCTTTGAATATATAATCTCAGACATGTTAACTTTCAGATTAACTATTTACAACGCTTATCGGAAGCATAGGAATTGAATTATTAATGGCAAAAGCCTGGCTCGGTTTACCCCGCAGGGTGGGGCTAAGCGAGCCATTTGTTTTAAATGCAAAACTAGGTTGCTGGTTCGATTGAAACGACAAATTTATAATGATTACGAACTTAATTTCGTTTCTAACAATAAACAGAGGTCAGGAACATGTTTTACAACTTATAAATTAACTCATAAATTCCAATTCTCAAACAATAATGAAAATTCCTTAACGTTGCTCTAGGAACATCATATTTTTCAGCAACTTTGTTAATGCTTAGTCGACCCGCCTTGGCTTCATGGATCGCTTTTTCCATCTGTTCTGAGGAGTATTTAAAAAGGCGGGATGATTCTATTGCCGGTTTATAATTCCGAACCATAGCTCGCTTTACCCTTCAAATTTCAATGATTCGAAAAAAACCTGTGTAATTCGAAAAAAAATGAGAAAAATACTTTAAATAGCTTAAAATTATATCAATGAGATTGTGAACAATACCTGATAGATCGATAACAAGAAACTATCGTATAAATGTTATCTACGTGAGTTGTTTAAAACAATATGAGAAAAATGAATAATCACATTTACTAAATGCCTGTGTTAAGTCGATATTTACCTACCTGCTAAATTTTTTGAAACTGGGGAAAATTAAAGTATCACACTTACACTACAATATGCCGCAGTGCTAGTTCTATCCGAATAAGTAATAACAAGAATTCAGAGTTCGTAAATAAATATTCACACGCAGCTCGCTTTACCCCACGTAGCTCGCTTAGCCCCACTTTACGGTAATATAGCATCAATCGTCATAGTTGTAAAATTTCAAATTCATCACATAACAACCAGAAATTCTATTTAATTTAACCAAAATGCATTTAACTAGATACATTGATATCGAACTGTAATCAAACTATTTTGTCATGCATTAAAGTGAATAAAAGGTATATATATTATAGACTATATACCTGTATCAAAATCATCAGGAAAGACAAAACTGCAGCGTAGAACTGAAAAAAGAATGTTTTCATTAAGGTTAATGAAAATATTTGTGTTAAAATGAAAACAATTAATGTCAAAGAAGACTTTGAATATGTAAAATGAAAACGAGGTATATGTAAATCGTTAAATTAGAAATGATTTAAAAATTATAATGTTATTTAAACATTATAATTTTTAAATGTTATTTATGTATGTAATTTGAGTAAAATCGATGTTCTATTATTGTATACTTTATGCTACATGTTAATATACTTATACTCAATGTAGGACATACCTGACAAACGAAAATATATCCAAAGTGGAAAACTCCCATGCTAAATTTTACTTCTCTTTGTTTTATTTGTAATATAAATTGAAAAATCTAATTAAAATAAAAAATTAACAAATTTTAATAATGCACTGTCATTTATGACAGTTTGAAAACACTCTCATAAATACTATTATATGAATTTTTTAAGTATTGAGACAACATTATTATAACATTGGTTATGTACGAAACGTATAATACAATCCTCAATCCTATATATTAATTAACATTTTTTATGTAAAAAATTAAGCTATTTTTTAAGTTTCAGATTAAATAGCATTTATATTATTGTACATGCACCTATTAAATAGTAAACTAAATTTGAAACAAAATTAATATCTTTCCATAAATTAAATCATTCAATTCCATTATTTCAGTTATTTTAGTAATACAGGATTAAATACAGGAGTAAATACAGGATTGTATTTACTCAACAAAACGTAATGTCTTTTGCAGTACAAAATAAATTTTAATCAATGTTCTGTCTCAGCTCACAAATAATTCGCTGTTAATACTCATTACACAAAGCTCACAAAGCTTTCACGCAACACGACGCTTTCGTCTCCTATCCGCTCTCACTCGTCTCGAAATTACTCTCGTTAAACTCGTCTCTCAGTGACTTACAAAACTCTCATAAGACTCGTAAAACTCTAGCAAAACAAACACGCAATATTAAAGCCTCTGTTTTCGCGACAAAAAAGTGACCGCTATTATGTATTTGTTTGACGATTTACGTACGCATAAGCCTCGGTACAACTAATAAAGTATCTCTATTGTACTGCTTAAAAAGCAAATTATTTCTAATTACATACGTATTCCTAATTACGTACGTATTCGCTACTCTTTCCTTCTTTCACCGCGTCAAACATTTTCTTTATATCGGAACCTTCTTGTTGTGCTCGCTTGAACTGTTCCGCATTTAAATTATCACGCTCGTCTATCACTATAAAACTCGGAAGCAAATCGCGGCTCAACGCGTTCATGTGTGTCATGCTTCTTCCAGGGCGATGCTCAATGATATGTGTAATTGAACTCTTTCAAAAATAACGCCCATCGAGAGAGCCACATGCACACATATCCCTAGTAAGTAAACGCGAAACTTTGCTAGCGATCTGACAGTAGCAAGGGTCTCTAATTCATAACTCCTATATAACCCGCTTCTCAGGTGACGTTTTGTCGTTTGAATATACAGGATGAAACGCGTTATTTTTATCGCTCTTTTACAATAGGATGGCACCGTAGCCATTAATCGATGCATATCCGTGTGTAGTTCGGTCTTTATACCTGTCTTATACAAGCGTAACAAGGGTTTGTTACATAAAATATCTTTTAGATGAGAAAACGCTTTCTTTTTCTTTTCTGCGAATTGAAACTTCACATTCATCAAATTAGTCAACGGACGCGCTAAGAGTGAGCATCTCTGCACGAATTTTCTAAATTAGCCTCTTACGTTAAGAAAACTTTGCACCTGCTTTACAATGAATGGCTCTGGGAATTTAAACACTGCTTCGACTTTCTGCATAGACAAATATATTTGACCATTCTCCATTACGTGTCCGAAAAATTCTACTTTACTCTTTAAGAAGGAATACTTTTCTCATTTAATTACCAATCCTGTTTTACTTGCAATTTTCAATACATTTTCAAGGTTCCTTATGCCTGTATCTTTATCTGAAGAAGGTATTATCAAGTCGTTTAAATAAGTTAATACTATTGTTACGTCCGGAAGACTCCACGATTCTTTTCTTTCTTGGAACGTTAGATAGATAATAAGCATATTAACGAAACTATGTGTAATAAGGAGTACGAGGAAAGCTAAATAAATAATATCGTTTCTTCCTGCTTCTTACTTCAAATTTTAAGAGAAACGGATGAGCAAATATCGACAAACGCTATTAAATGATTAAAAAAAACTTTTCTTGTTAACAAATTCAGCTACTAGACGCTACAGCTGGCCGCGTCGCGAAGTTAGAAAATCAACCACCACTCATAAATCCTATAAGAAGCTATTATAGGTGACGTTGACCCATATCTGTGACCTAATGCGTCTCTGACTTGTGGCACGCGTCTTGAAGCGATAGCCACAAAAGCGGTGTCAGTTACGTCCTCCCATGCCCCCTCCACAACTTCTAAATTGTTCTATGAAATAAAGAATCCTGGGGCTTGGACGTAACACTATCTTATCGCGTATAAGATCACTGAAGTTGCATTTGCACGAACCGCTGGAAAACAGAAGATGAATTATAAAGAATCCGAAAGGCATTCTCAGTGTCCATCGGGAACTATGAAAGCTGTGTCCGGCTATTTTCGTCTATCAGAACGTGGAAAAACTCGTTCTTTAAGTCCAATGTGCTAAAGTATCTCGCGCTCTGCACAAAATCTAACTATCCTCTATGAGTGGACAATATTTTATTTAATTGACGGTGATCGAATACTTCTGTCCTTCTTTCTGACTAATACCATGGACTAACATATAAGAGTATAATACAAATGTTGCTTTATAATGTTCCAATTTCATGCTGTCATGCATAATTATTCAATGTAATTTATGAAAATGTCCTTCTTCTATGTGCGTTAAAAAATTTACGCACATACACTCACAGAAAATATTTACATATTCAATGCTACTAGTCCAAGATCTAGAATAAAATAAGATTGACATAAAGCCAATTATATTTATTTTTCAGAGTAGAATATTTTAATCTTAAACGAAAAATTCTAAAATTTAGAATAAAATATTCTTGATAGCTCATTAATTTTCTTAATAAAAAAATTTAAGTTTGACTTAATATTCTTCATTTAAACGTTCTTATTTTATTCCTGCGGAAGGAATTTTATTTATATTTTTACGAAAAACTGAGTTCAGTCGGAACTCGAACTGGAGATCTCTCTCGTTCTGTGTATATGTATATCTGTCTCTTACCTAACGCGCTACACCACTAGAGCTTCGCTGCATTAACATCGCGTATATAACTTTTGTTAGATAGAATTATTACGGATAGACTTATTTTAAATGTAAGAATATATAAATTTCTAAATTTATACGTGTTATACTTATTTCAAGATAAAATATCGATCTTATTTTATTCGAGGGTGTAGAATACAAAAATTATTGATTTTATTTTAAAATAACCTTAATTTTATAATGTACAGGGTTAAGATAAGATAAATTACGTCAAGAACTTTTTTTTCTCCGTATTCGAAATCTTTTCTGTGAGGGTATAGACACAGTATATACAGTAGCGCAACTCTCCGTCGGCACCTTTGATGTTACCGTAGCTAAAAATGAACTGCACATGCGCGAGCTTGGCGCGTAACCAATCAGGGCACTGTATTCTTTCTCACTTCTGCTCTCTGTTTATAACCTTTTCTCTCTTTCTAATTTGTGTTCTAGCAATGTCTAGCTAACCTAATTTTATTGCACTGATCATTTAATACGCGTACTAACAAGTAACTTTTATAAAATCCCGATGAGAACACATACGTAGATTCGACGTAGATTCAACGTGGGTTAGCACGTGGATTCTACGTAAACCATCGAATGACAGTCCACAAAAACGGTACCAAAATCCACGTGGAAATCGAATCGATTCCTTGTAATATCCACTCATAGTGTCACTACTAGTGCAATAATGCAATAGTAAATTCGTAATAGTGACACTGTACATACTATAATATATCAGTGTAAAAGTCTTAGAATAAAATCATGAAAAAAAATTTTCCTCTAAATTCGAGAGTTGATTTTTTTTCATGATGTCACCCATCCGAAGTTGTACCACAAATCTTGCTACTTAATCTTGACAATCGTACGGGAACTGCTGTACTTCGATGACCCACAAATCTGTATGTCAACATCTGTATAATTGTGATATATCTATTCAATGGAAATATTAAAAACAAATGGTTTATGTGTTTATATGATAGTGTATGTTTTAGGAAAACAGAATAGAATCCCTTTAATGTTCCTTTTTATAGGGAAATCTCATATGAATACAACAAAGAAAAGATAGGGAAAGGACCCCGCAGAATTCTTATGGGAAATGGCTTTCGACTAATTTTTTTAAAAATTTGATATGTTGTAGTTCTCAACACGTAGAACAAAAGTGTCCATGGCCCCAAAGTCCGATCACGGGTAATTTTCGAGATATAGTTCTTTAAAGTTGAACTTTTCGTTCCTTATTGCAGCGTAATGCTGGTGCAGTCGACGTCGATGTACGATGATGCTTATGATTAAAGTGGGCGTACAGATGCCTGCTTGCTTGTGTGTGTGTGTGTGTGTGTGTGTGCGCATGCGTGCGTGCGTGCGTGTGTCAGCAGAGAAAAGGACCCACGGTTCGTCACTCCCGCAGTATTTTATGACTCCAAATCGTCTCTCTTGTGTGTGTGTGTGTGTGTGTATGTGCGTGCGTGCGTGCGTGCGTGCGTGCGTGCGTGTGCACGCACGCACACACACAAGCAAGCAAACATCTGTACGCCCACTTTAATCATAAGCATCATCGTACATCGACATCGACTGCACTAGCATTACGCTGCAATAAGGTACGAAAAGTCCAACTTTGGAGAGCTGTATCTCGAAAACTACCCGTGATCGGACTTTGGAGCCATGGACACTTTTGTTCTATGTGTTGAGAACTACAACATATCAAATTTTTAAAAAAATTAGCCCAAAACCATTTCCCATAAGGATTCTGCGGGGTCCAAATCCACACGGGTATATATTAGGTGTACAAAAAAGTTCTGAACTTTTTTTGTAAGATTCAATCTTTATTCGTATGTAATCGTACGGAAATGGCTTGCTGCGTAACGCCAAACTGTTCTGCAAGCTCCTTTTCAGTTTGCGCAGAGTTTATATCCACAGTGCTTGCAATTCGTCCGTTTCAACCTTTTTAGAGCGTCCAGCACGCGATTCATCTTTAAAGGAGCCTACAGACCAGAGCGGCGCAGCGGTGAAGCGGCGAGCGATAGCCAATGAGAGCCATGCTTTTACGCAAAATCATGGCTCTCATTGACTATCGCTCGCTGCTTCACCGCTCCGCCGCTCTGGTCTGTAGGCTCCTTAAGATTAAAATCTCCTTGGCGAAACTTTTGATACCATCTTTTTATACACGTAACATGACTTACAGCGTTCTCTCCATATGCAGCACAAATCATTGCAGTGGCTTCAGCAGCAATTTTCTTCAGATAAAACGCGAAGTGGATAGAAAATCGAATACGCTCTTTTGTTATTGCCATCATGAACACTACTGATTTTTGAGGTTATGTGCATCAAACGCCAAATCGTATGGCATTTTAGAAGGCGAAATGTTAATGCTTTAAAACCGCAAAAGAGCGGGAAGATATATAAAATTTAAATTGTTATTTCGGTTGTATGAAATTTAAAGCTTAAAACTTTTTTGTGCACTGAATATACATATAGATCAAAATATTTATAAATTGATTATGCATTAAAAGTTATATTGTGGTAAATGCATTGATAAATACATGGATTCTATGTAGACACTTCCATATAGATGTCAATACGTATAATCCATGTGGAATTACTGATGAAATTTAACGGGAATAAAAACAGGAAATAGTAACGTTGAATTCACGTGGATAAATTAACATCGATTTTCACTCTATGCAATCCACGTGGATTATACGTATTGAAATCTATATGGAAGTGTCTACGTAGAATCCACGTGGATATTATGTAAATAAACTTTTAATTCACGTAGTCCACGTAAAACACGTAGATTCCACGTGGATACTACATATGTGTTCTCATCGGGATTATCTTAATTTATTCCATTCGCAGCGAATACAGAAAATCTATAGTTCTCGTTGCGTACACTATATAGATTTTTAATACTCACAGTGAAAAACGAGACGCATTAGAAAAAGAAAAAGAAATAAAAATAAAACATATATGATGCACATTTATTTCTTAACACTATATTTGCAATTAAATATACCCACAAATTACTCTCTCTCTCTCTCTCTCTCTCTCTCTCTCTCTCTCTCTCTCCCAT
>NW_017274997.1:104301-131212 GCF_001594065.2 Cyphomyrmex costatus | reverse complement strand
CTCCCCCCCTCCCCCTCTTTTAATCTTGTACAGATAACCTATTCTCCGTAAAGCTAACTCGGTCTACGTTCTTTTGACACCAAATAATTATTATAATTAAACACGTATCACTTATCATTTTATCACACTTAGCACTATTCTCACTGTTTCTCACATAAAATTCGTCGCGTTCCCGTCACTTTCCGTTAAATGGTCCTTTAAATGCCTTATATGGACATTTCAATGGGGCTGACAGACACCGACAATAGAAAGAAGAAGTGAGATAAAATATCAAGTGCCCTGATTGGTTACGCGCCAAGCTCGCGTATGTGCAGTTCATTTTTAGCTACGGTGAAATCATGAGAGTTGCGCTACTGTATATACTGTGGTATAAAATAGCAAAAATTTTATTAAAATTTTGTTGTAATAATTTACCTGTTTATGTTCTTCTTCATCATGATTGCTATTGGATATTTTGCAAAGAATTATTGCTGTTTCGTTTACCTGCAATTATTTTATACAATAAGAAGGTAGAATAAGTCTGTAGAAAAATTGGAAATTCTATATCCAGTGAACACGATTATGTTATTAGGAAAAAACCTTTGGAATATGTAGCTTCTTTCTTGTAAATTGTTTGTGTTTATTATTTTAGTTATAAATAATTAGTAATGTTTTAATTCTACTATACCTTATAGTAAATAGTTTGACACGTGTAATTCAATGTGAGAAATAATGTGCTCCGCATAATAAAAGAAATGCAGTGATATAAAAGATGTACTTTATTATCTAATGTCCAAAAAAGTTTTTTGTCTACTGTAAGTATAAGAGTTATAATGACGCTGTCCGCCACAGTTTCTATAAAGTACCAAAACATTTGTAGTGACATTTTTACGTTTAATATTTTGTTTAGTTTGCGTGCTATAATGCATAGTTGTAAGTGGACGTGCCTGTAAAATATCATAATTGTTATAATCAGTGAAAGAACAAAGAAAAGTACGATATGTGTAAAGCAAGATATGGAAGACTGCCCTTTCGACAGGCCAAAGAGGTACCCCTCCCCCATCCCACCCCACCTCTTCCCCCTCCCTAACAGCGCCTACATAAAAGAGAGACTCCTAGGGTAGCGGCTCAGTATCAGCGCAACCCTTACCCTGATGAAGTTAACGGTACGGTTCACGAAACGTTGACATTAAAAATGAAGAAAGACACGGCGATAACCCGCAAACCTTCTCATATAATTGAAGAAAATACCCGTGAAAGCCTCAAAAGCGTAAATTGCAATTAGTTTAACATATGCAATTATTTCATACAGTTAAAGTTAATTATTTTTGTATGCACTGGGACTAGGTGGTCCATTTAAATTGAAAATAACATTGAATATGTCGGTCATTTAGGATGATACTAAGAAATATTTAATTTGAAAGTAGAACTATTTTGAAGGGGTCGTACTTTTTTCTTCTAGGTGGTGACGCAATGTAAATATGAATATCACTAATACTTTTTTTGTAATATAATTATATTTTTTTACAAAATATAATTCTTGTAATTTTTCATTACGTGTTCACGTAATGTGCCCTATACCTCAATGTTTTTGCGTGCAGGAAATAGCCAATACCTCAAGCCGTTGAATTATTTCTCTAACCCCACTCTTCTGCGCAAAAACTTTTCGTTTTTCTTCTTCTATAGGCACATTACGACGAGCACTCGCTTCGCTCGCACACTCGCGCCCGTTCCACGCTATAAACAACTATCCCCCACTGTTACACAATGTACTAATTCTACACATAAAAATTAAGATAGAGACATCAAGAAAATAATAGTTTACTAGTTATTTAACGTTTTGTGTTAATATGTGCCATAAAAAAGCATAAGTACCTCACTTTAATATTTCTATAATGCCCGATCATCCTAGACAAAATTTGACCATCATTCAAAGTTAATTTAAGTACAGAATTTTTTGACGCAGTTAGGTTCCAAAGATGGAATAGAATATAAAACCACAGTTTTACACCAAAATTTGATATGGCGTCTATCCGGAATTTCTGATTTTGCGTTTTTTCCATTTTGCAGGCATATTTTGCATTTCTCGCTGAAAGTGGTAATAACCAAATTTATAGAGAATTAAATTCTCTATCTTTTTTATCTGAACAATTTTGTTGTAAAATGATTATTTATTGCTAATAATGAGCAAAAAGTGTCAAAAATTAGGACATTGACCAAGTTTTTTCAATTTTTGGACCATTTTTATTAAAAATAAGTAACACATTCAAATGGCAAAGTTGTAGAGGACTAAATTTCCTACAACTTTTGTAGAAACAAGTTTTTCGTACGACGTATGAATCACGCCCGGGAACATGCTGAACACAGAGGCATGGCGGAAGAGACTCAACTCATTTCCGCACCCGTAGAGGTAGAGTTTTCGGCGCGTTTTTTTTTATGTGATTTCCCCAGTAGGCCTAATCCATAGTCAATTATTTTTATTTAAATATCATTTCAAATCAGACTGCAGTCGCGGTCTTTTCGATGGACAATTAACCTGTGCAATATCAGTGTCAAATTCTTTGAAGTAATTCTTCTGTAATTGCACAGTGAAATCTTCAACACTGTCTGCGTCGTCTTCCTCGGCGATATCGCTGGTTGGGGCATTTGTGCACGAATGTACGCTACAAAATTCGCAAATTAGCGTACATTTTAATCCCGCTTTTCTGCAGCCGCAAGCTACTCCACAGCCCATTTTGCATTTGCACGAGATTGTTTGTAGTAGAGTTTTCGGCGTGTTTTTTTTTATGTGGTTTCCCCAGTAGGCCTAATCCACAGTCAATTATTTTTATTAAAATATCATTTTAAATCAGCTGTTGTTATTAGTTGTTTTCGAGCCTTCGTCGCAGTAAGAGAACGAAATTTCTACTATGGCAGAGTGTTTTATTTGTAAAAAATCATTGGGTGAAATTTCCACTGTTAAGGAAAGGGGCATGAAGAAATTGTTATCAGTGAGTGTCGAAAGAGGTGAGAAAGAACACGAAGAGAAACTAAAAGGATTAAATTCAGTGACAATACATTCAGCTTGCTGGCGTCAATACACAAATGAGAAATTTATTTTGGCTGCTCGCCGTCGAAACTCACGTACTTCGGAGCCTACACCATCGGTATCATCAGAAGAACCTGTAAGACCAAGTTTTGATTTTGTTAAATTATGTTTCATTTGCGCAAAACCAGCTGACGATGCTTTCATTGCAAAGCAAATCAAAATAACTAAAAAATCCCGGATAAGAGTGTGTGTAGTAAAATCGAATACTATACGAGAAACAGTTTTTCATAAATTGTCGAATAGAGATGATGGTTTTGCACGAGAAGTACTTGAACGTTTAAGTAATGTTCCCGATTTAGTTAAAGTTAAGGCGCGATATCACATTCATTGTTGTAATAGTTTTTACAATAAACAATCTGAAAGTGTAAGAGGATGACCGTTTTCTAATGAAGTTGATAAAGCAATGAATGATATTTCTGAGTATATTAAAGATAATTCTGATGAATGTCAATTTACAATTTTACACCTAATTAACCCATTAACGACCAAGCCCATCAATTTTTTGAGACATTTCCCGCCGCAAAATTCAAGGGTATAACGAAAGAATAAATAAATCAAAGATACCGTTCCTTATGTTTTTGGGTGTACTGAATTCGAATCTGTGCTCAAAATTCAAAAATTCTGACGACAAAATTAAATATGGCGGTTTTTTTACACAAAAATAGTGAAAATTTTTTTATTTTTGATTTTTATGATTTTTTTTCAGACATAAAACGCATCAATATCTGAAACGTTCTTCAACCATCGGTGCACAAAATTATTGAACTTTAACAGGAAATTTTTATATACATGCTTTTTCTTCCAATATGGCGGATAAAATGCAAAAACCTCCCGAACCCCCGCGTTTCTCATTATCGTTGTTTTTCTTAAAAACTATGAAGTTTAGAAAAATATTCCAAAGAACAAAAATGTTTTAGAATTGGTCAAAGAATACTCTCAAATTTTTGTAGATTTTTTTGAGAAAATTTTTTGATTTTTCAAAAATCACGAATTTGAAATTTCAAAAAAAGTTTTTAAAAAAATCTGAAAATATTCGAGAGTATTTTCTGACTAATTCTAAGACATTTTTGTTCTTAGGAAATTTGTACCAAACCCTATAGATTTCAAGAAAGAATTGATCAAACTTTTAATCACATAACGTTCCCATCACTAAGAAATATAACTGAAATTTGGTGACATCGATCAAATTAGGCCCGGGTATACTGTGGGTGAAAATTATATAATATACGCTTATCTGTGTTTTTTCAACGCATCATTTTTTTGATCATCATAATACTTCACTGATAAAGTGTAGGCAATACGATGTGACAAATGTCAAGAAAACCTCACAATTTCAGAAAGATATATTCAAAAAAATGATGCGTTGAAAAAACACAGATAAGCGTATATTATATAATTTTCACCCACAGTATACCCGGGCCTAATTTGATCGATGTCACCAAATTTCAGTTATATTTCTTAGTGATGGGAACGTTATGTGATTAAAAGTTTGATCAATTCTTTCTTGAAATCTATAGGGTTTGGTACAAATTTCCTAAGAACAAAAATGTCTTAGAATTAGTCAGAAAATACTCTCGAATATTTTCAGATTTTTTTAAAAACTTTTTTTGAAATTTCAAATTCGTGATTTTTGAAAAATCAAAAAATTTTCTCAAAAAAATCTACAAAAATTTGAGAGTATTCTTTGACCAATTCTAAAACATTTTTGTTCTTTGGAATATTTTTCTAAACTTCATAGTTTTTAAGAAAAACAACGATAATGAGAAACGCGGGGGTTCGGGAGGTTTTTGCATTTTATCCGCCATATTGGAAGAAAAAGCATGTATATAAAAATTTCCTGTTAAAGTTCAATAATTTTGTGCACCGATGGTTGAAGAACGTTTCAGATATTGATGCGTTTTATGTCTGAAAAAAAATCATAAAAATCAAAAATAAAAATTTTTCACTATTTTTGTGTAAAAAAACCGCCATATTTAATTTTGTCGTCAGAATTTTTGAATTTTGAGCACAGATTCGAATTCAGTACACCCAAAAACATAAGGAACGGTATCTTTGATTTATTTATTCTTTCGTTATACCCTTGAATTTTGCGGCGGGAAATGTCTCAAAAAATTGATGGGCTTGGTCGTTAATGGGTTAAGCAAATTAAAAGTGATTACAAGCCCCATATTTCTACCGTTAAAGAACGCTTACTGTCACAATATGGAAACAATATAGTCCTTTTTGAATCGAAAAACATTGCTCCCATTGTTTGCTTTAAGAATGTTAATGGACACAAATTACTTGCAAAAACGAGGTATGAATCTCAAGAATCTGATCCGAAAAAAGAAAGATTAAGAGTTTTACGCGAGGCTGCTGCCATTATTGTCGAAGACATTCGTGCAGAAAAGTATGAGATAAATTCATATCCTTCTCCGGACAATGTTTTACAGGATGCTGAATCTCAAGTCCCTGAAACCCTTCGAGTATTCTTGTCCGAGGTGATCCTTAAATGGAAGAAAGGTTCGTTACAAAAATATGAACGAAAGTGCGTAAGTATCGCACATGCGATTATGTCGGCAGTTCGTCCCAAATCTTTTACGTCACCTGTTCTCTTAGGAATCGGTTCCTTCATTTACAAAAAGTTTGGTTCCAGAACCTTGATTGACATCTTGTATAATCTTGGTTTTTCTGAATCATATACAGAAATTTCGGTTTTTGAAACTTTATCTATTTCCCACGAAGAGCCAGACGTGTCAGAAACAGGATTCATGCAATTTGTGTTCGATAACGCGGACTTCAATGTTAGAACTTTAGATGGACATGGAACATTCCATGCTATGGGAGGTATACAATGTATTACTCCCTCTGATTCGATAGATCCCGATACGCGTTTGCCACGTACAACCGAAAGAAAATCAACAGTAGTGTCATCAAAATTGGCTGGTGTGGAATTGAAAAATTATATGAAGGCGAAAAACGAAGGACTCGCGACAATAAAAGCTTGGGATCTTGGGTCATTGCGCTATGTTTCCCAAGAAATTCATGTAACATGTCCAGACTTTCTCTGGCTTTACGGAAAGTGGATGTGTGACTTGCCAATTCCAGGCTGGAGCAGTTTCATGGAAAAATCAAATGCACATCGTCAATCATCAATGACAACCGTACGATATCTTCCTTTTTTGAACGCACCTCCGACAAATTACGACACCGTTTTCACCTCACTTCTTATTTCCGCGGAAAAAGCTGCATCTCACAATCAAGTTTACTGCTTCACGACTTTTGATCAACAATTGTATTGGATAGCTCATGACATCACAGCTGCTGTTGATTCGACTCCGGAAATGCAAATATTAAAAATCGTTGGCGTAAGACTTGGTGGTTTCCACCTAGTAAAAAATTTCTTGGGCGCAATAGGTAAAATAATGGCAGGAAGTGGATTGGAGGAGATTTTTGCGTTGATATACGCTGGAAATTGCGTGTCAAAAATCATGGACAGCACTGTATATTCGAGAGCAATACGAGCTCATTCTTTGGTCAGAGCTGCGCTGTCATGAGTAATTTTCGATCTAACGGAATTCGAAGATGACGAGCGTGATGAAATTGAATTCATTTTAAAAGACATTAATTGCGCGATTGTTGCCTCCAGTGAAGACAATTTGTTGTTAAAGAGTACCATCGAAAAGTTCCACTCAACAATGAAGGATCTCCAAGCCAAAGGTCCAACTGCTCGACTTTGGGTACAATACTTCAATTTGACGACACTACTTGTAACTTACATTCAAGCTGAACGTAGTGGAGATTGGTTCCTTCACTTGGATACTGTGAGACGTATGCTCCCGATTTTTCACGCAACAGGTCATTTTAATTACGCAAAAAGTGCGCATTTGTACCTCCAAGACATGGAACGTTTACAGGAAGTAATGGCTCCGCAAGAATTTGACAAGTTTATTGGGCATTCTTTTTTCACAGTCAGGCGAACCGAGAAATTTTTTTCAGGAGTTTGGACTGATCTCTTGATTGAACAAACTTTGATGAGACTGATGAAAGTAAAGGGGGGACTCATTGGGCGCGGATTCACCGAAAATACTATAACGGCTTTTACAACTGGAATGATAGCCATGCACAACGTTTGCCATCAAATAGAACAGTTTTGTGGTGTTACTTTTACCAACTCCGATGAGCATGTTGATGCACGAACAAGTCGCATAGTGCGTGATATTTCGGATGTGGAAAAGATGTACTCCTGGTTCACACAAAACGATCCTTTTTGCGAGAATGACGAATTAATATCCTTAAGCTCCATCCTTAAGCAGAATCGTCGGCACCTCAGACATCAATTGCCATGAAGCTTTTCAGGTAGGGTTGAAAATGCTGTCCAATGTTATAGGCTCGACCTTTGACTCACTTCCTCTCAAACGCAAAGATACAATTTCTTCGCTTTCCGATGTAATTAGCGGTTTAATGATCGCAAAAAAACGCATCACGATTGACCCCTTACTTCTCTTCCAACGAATGTGCATCAGTTCGGTGAACAACGATTCGTTAGAACAAAATCTATCCTACGAGCTGACACCATTTCCACTCTCGTTATTCACCGAAGAAGGAATGCGAAAAGCGACAAAGTCATCTTTATACGATTCATTTTCAACAGTGGAACCTCCCAACATTTCGCTTTCTGATCATCTGTACGTCATAGATGGAGGATTCCTTCTGCATAAAGTCGTTTGGAGAGGATGTGATCTTGTTCGTGAAATTTTTCAGAAGATTGAAAAATATATAAGAAATCACTTCAAAAGTCGGGTTCATATTGTCTTCGATGGTTATCCTGACGCCGATTTCGCCGGAACTAAATCTGCAGAACGGTTACGACGATCAACAAAGCATCTCGCACCGACAGTAGAATTTGACGAGAACACTTCTCTGTCACTGGCACAGGAAAAGTTTCTATCAAACGACAAAAACAAGGCTCGTTTTATCGACTTTTAGTCGATTTCCTCAGGCGAAACAACATAACAGCGGAACAAGCATTTGAAGACGCTGATAACATCATTGTTGAAACGGCCATTAAAAATTCACTACAATTTCGAACTGTTTTCATTGTTGGAGAGGACATCGATTTGCTGGTTTTGTTGACAGAACTGGGAAGAACGCACAACAATGTTTTTCTACAAAAACCAGCAAAAGGCAAAGACAAAGAAGAATTCTACTCAACTGAAAGTTTCAAGTCTGGAAAAGAAGTCTCGGATCATATTTTATTCATACATGCCTTTACTGGTTGCGATACAACCTCCTCTCTTTTCAACATCGGAAAAGGAAAGCTTGTAAAGGTTTTGAAAGATCGCGAAGATTTGCAGGCATGCGCGAATACTTTCAAGGATAAAAGATCGAATCAAGAGACAATTCAGAACTCCGGGAAACAAATTTTCATAGCCCTTTACGATGGAAAAAGAACCGAAACATCTCTCAATCACCTGAGATACGAATGCTTCCTGAAATCTGCCTCTAAAAACAAAAACAATATGTCCAAATTACCACCGTCGGAATCATCGGCACATCAGCATTCACTAAGGGTCTTTTATCAAATCCAAAAGTGGCTGGGAGTAGAGCTGGAACCAACGGAATGGGGGTGGAAAACAACCCCACGGTGTCTTCAACCGATAGAAAATGACACGTCACCTGCACCAGAGTCTCTACTACAAACAATCTCGTGCAAATGCAAAACGGGCTGTGGAGTAGCTTGCGGCTGCAGAAAAGCGGGATTAAAATGTACGTTAATTTGCGAATTTTGTAGCGTACATTCGTGCACAAATGCCCCAACCAGCGATATCGCCGAGGAAGACGACGCAGACAGTGTTGAAGATTTCACTGTGCAATTACAGAAGAATTACTTCAAAGAATTTGACACTGATATTGCACAGGTTAATTGTCCATCGAAAAGACCGCGACTGCAGTCTGATTTGAAATGATATTTAAATAAAAATAATTGACTATGGATTAGGCCTACTGGGGAAATCACATAAAAAAAAACGCGCCGAAAACTCTACCTCTACGGGTGCGGAAATGAGTTGAGTCTCTTCCGCCATGCCTCTGTGTTCAGCATGTTCCCGGGCGTGATTCATACGTCGTACGAAAAACTTGTTTCTACAAAAGTTGTAGGAAATTTAGTCCTCTACAACTTTGCCATTTGAATGTGTTACTTATTTTTAATAAAAATGGTCCAAAAATTGAAAAAACTTGGTCAATGTCCTAATTTTTGACACTTTTTGCTCATTATTAGCAATAAATAATCATTTTACAACAAAATTGTTCAGATAAAAAAGATAGAGAATTTAATTCTCTACAAATTTGGTTATTACCACTTTCAGCGAGAAATGCAAAATACGCCTGCAAAATGGAAAAAACGCAAAATCAAAAATTCCGGATAGACGCCATATCAAATTTTGGTGTAAAACTGTGGTTTTATATTCTATTCCATCTTTGGAACCTAACTGCGTCAAAAAATTCTGTACTTAAATTAACTTTGTCGAAACTCCTACATTGATCGGGCTAGATGCAGAATAATTGAAGAAAACATTGTATAAAAAATCATATAATTTTATTAAAACAAGTGAAAACCATCTATTTGACCCCACTATCTAGAAAATGTGACGAAAGTACACCTTCCCTCTCGAACAGCACGATACTAAAAACATCTTTTCATCATTTACACTTTTCCACATTTTACGAAATTTAGTATGAGAATTTCTGTATTCACACATATATGCATGGGCATTTGTGTACAAAGTAATTCTTTTAAAAAGTTACATCAGAATCCATATTGATTGCTTGCGATACTTAGCTCCTGTTGTACGTTCTCGGACTAAAATGGATTTGTTTTGTTTTCTATATCCGTAATCTGCATTATTTTCCAAAAGACTGGAATCAAGTACGTGTAAACGATCATTGACTTGATGAAATTGAAAGCATGTGTATCTGATTTAAAGGAAAGAGATTTAGTTATGCTTTTCAGTAAAATTAAAATACGTGCATTATACATATACGTGTATTTTGCCAATACATAATAAATATCAAATTAAATTAGAATATTGTTATTTGTTTTATACATTTTTTCATATTTTACATATATTTGTCATTTATAACAGACTAATTTTTCATTATTTTTCCATTTAGGTTATCTTATAATAATGTATTATATTTACACAATTGCAATGCTTATACTAGTAAAATATTATTTAAAATTATATAAAACATTTAAAAATTTTTAAATAACTTTAAAAAGAACTTCAAATGTTCACACTTTAAACATTTTGTTTCACAAAGTCAATAAAGAATACGTCTGTGAAGCTAGCATATCATATAATAAGACTGTTTTTTATTGCTAAATTTTTGCACTAATTCGTCTTTCTTCCTTTTCTCTCCAGGAGAAGGGAAAAGGAAAGAAGATGAACTGGTGCAAAAGTTCAGCAATAAAGAACAGACCTTTATATCAGCATCACATGAAATGATATTAGTTCTGCTCGCATCCATGATATTTCTGCAGTTCTATATTTGATTTTACCAATAGAGTTTATGCGATGCTGATATATGATATGCTAGCTTCAAAGAAGTATAAGAAATAGCTTACTAAAAGTGAATGTTCGCATTTATACTAACCCAAGAACAGTTCCGCAAATTAGACCATCTGAGATTTGTAAAATTATCATATAATAAACTGTTAAAAACTTATAAACGAATTCAACAGTGTAATTACTTTTCTTGTGTGAAAAATGATAAAGATTATATGCTGCGTCAGATAAAGTAAATACTATGTATCCAATTATTATTCGAATTATCCAGTTACGCAGCCATCGATGTTTATTTCGAGCACCGAGTGCTTCTAATGTGTCATTTACTATGGAGAGTTCATGTAAACATATTTTTAATTCCTTTAAAAAATTATATTGATTAATTATGCGATATAAAATAGAAAATATCATAATTTCATACTTGAATAAAAATTATTATTTTAATAATAAAATTAAAAGGTCAACGAGCCGACACAAGTTATCAGTGTGCAATTACAATTTATTCATATAGAACATTAAACATAGATGTTTTGACCTATGTTTGAGGTCCTCTTCAGTACATTAAAATAAATTATAAATACCAATAAAAAACGCAACTTAATAATAGTGTAGGAAAAAAAGAATACATATCATAAAAATAATAAGTTCAAGCCATGTTCAAAAAAAGATACTCAAAAATTTAAACCATTTTACCTAATAATAATATATTATCACGAAAAAGTAACTGATATATTATTAATTAAAGGTGAATATACATAAAGCGTATGTAACTTTCGGCCGATTTTCGAATCACCTCCGCCTTCCGCTGTCCCCCTCACCTCACCGCCCGCGCGCAGATGTAACTTTCGGCCGATTTTCGAATAGTATTGTTCGGAGATAAATAAACTCCTCTTTCCGCTGTCCCCCTCACCTCATCGCCCCACGCACAGATCAAATGTTGCTCGAACGACATTTGATCTGTGCGTGGGGAGGTGAGGTGAGGCCGAAAGTTACATCTGCACACGAGCGGTGCGGTGAGGTGAGGGGGACAGCGGAAGGCGGAGGTGATTCAAAAATCGGCAGAAAATTGCATACACTTTATGTATGTTCACTTTGTACTGGCACCTTTATTAATATTATAATATATCAATTACTTTTCATGGAGTAATATATTATCCGAAAAATTCTCAGTTTCGCGTAAAGAAGGCACGGCAGTGTCGCGCGCTTGGCTTAGCGCCGAGACACTACCGTGTCTCCAGATTATTAGACAAATAAGTTTAAATTTTTAACGGTCTTAAAAAAAGATTTTAGTATTTGTTAAGTTTATATTTGTTCTTAATAAAGATTTGTAATTGCCCATCCAAGATGCCCTTAACACTTTTAATTAATTATGCGCTTAACCAAAAGTTATGAAATATTTAAATCAAGTAATATTTGGAAAAATATTTTAGAAATTTTACCTTACAACGATATAAGCTGATGGGAATCAATAAAATGATGATCAAGAAACTGATATCCGCAAAATATTTTTCCATATGCTCGAATTGATAGATGTACGTTGGATATAAGAAGTGATAAACAATACTGCTCCATACGACCAAGACATACAGACAAGAGTAGTACGGCCTCGGTTGTCCAATAGGGTATTCAAACAAGATCAAACAGCAGAACGAACTAATGATAAATAATGGTGCCAATGCTGACTGCAGCGTTTCCGTCATTATTTTCGGGTTACCGACTAATAATTTGAATTAATTCTTGCCACACGAGACACAAACGTGTTTCAGACTTTTTATAACAATTTTAGAAGAAATTCCTGCAGATCTTTTAAAAACTTTGTGGGAATTACAATGTGAAGTGCTCACATTAAAAAATAAAGTATATATATATATATATATAAACTAACAATAAGAAGCATTGAGATTAGAAACGACAAAATAAGTACAAAGATGATCTAGATTAGATTGTTTTATCCTAGTGGTATTTTTATTTGTATGTATTATTATAGAGTAAAACGATTATTAACGTAATAGGAGTATCCTTGCAATAATATGTCTTTATACTAGGTCCCAAGATATTTAATGTTCTTTATTTATGACACGATGTGTCGACTTGAATTGAAGCTGATAACTTTGATAAAGTGTTTTTGTGGCATATAGAAGTTAATGCAACTTATCAATTAAAGAAGACTCTCGAAAGTTTCAAATAACAAGAATAGTAAGGCTAATGAGAGCTATTTCGCTGTTATTAGTGCGATCATATATAAGATATGTTAAAATGTGAATATTATATACTACGTAAGTAGTTCCCCCCCATTGCGCGCCGAACATCCGTCGAACTTAAAACGCAAATCTAATCAACTACCGTAGTAATATCACAATTTTTGATGCTTATAGCATCTAAAATTGGATCTTAATAATATGTTGAAAGACATATTAAATTCTTAAATAATAATATTAAAATAGAAATAAATTTAAATCTAAGAAAAATAAGAATTGTGAAGAATATCACGAGTTGGCGTTTCGTCCCGGCTTCCACTACTAGACTCATCAGTTATAGTTATAGTTGCAGATGATTTATTACTCGAATTTTTGTGAAATCTGTAATATAGAGTAGTATAATAACTTTATAGTTTTTTGATTTTATGCACTGACGATCTGATTCTTAATTGTATTACATTATTAAGTTATTGTGTAAATGGAACAATGATGTCCATCTCTAAAGGTTAGACAGAATTATAATTTCATTATTAACGTAATTTATTATACGTAGATTGATATTAATTAATCGCTTGTTAATTTATTGTACTTAATAGCTTATTTTACATTCGATCTGTCAATCGCATGGCAAACAATGTTAAGACAAGGAGATGGTCATACAAGATTATTCTAATAATTATTAACTTCAAATGTTATGATGTCATTTCTGAGGATGGCTCAATCCGAGAGAGCCGAAACGTAAAGTAGTATATAGAACTTTATAATTTCTTAGTGTATAATCCAGAATTATGTAAGATGATATTTTATTATAAATGACTGTTATTTTTTATCTATCGATTTAAAAAATTTAATTTACATGACTCTTACAATGTCCTTTGTTCTTTTCGTTTGATATAATTAAACTCAAAATATTTTCATATATTCTTCTTTCTTTATATAAAATTAATGTCGACGAAAAATAATAATAATAATAAAAAAAGATAATAAATGGAATATTTTCGTATTATTTCTTTTACAAAAAATTAAAATTGGAAAAATGGGAAAATATTCCATTTATTTTCTTTTTTCATTATTATTATTAATGTATTATTATTATTATTTTTGCTTGTCGCCGACATTAATTTTATATCAAGAAAGAAGGATATATGAAAATATTTTGTATTTAATTATATGCCTTTATATAATTCTTATATGAAAAATGGGTAAAAATGTAGATTAAGGGAGCCTCCCACAATGACCTTGACCTTGATATATGTTGTTAAGGTCATGACCCTGAGTGACCTTGAGGAAGTTTTAACCGTCGGACCTAACTTAAAACGTTATTAATAAAAAAAGTTTCAAAATTAACGTATCATTTCTGGAAAATTATACGTATTAACGTATCATTTCTGCCATATATGTATTATAACAAGTACTATTTTTACACACGCGCGCGCGCGCACACACACACACACACACAGACACACACAATATAACAGACCAAGAATAAATGCAATCAAAATGAATACAAGAGGTACACTTCTTACCATTTATGAATCACTATTCTACGCCTTTCCCTGTTCAGAAACGTTAAACTTTCCACGCGAAGCAACTTTCATCTCCCCCCCTGCACAGGGGCACACGACTTCTACAATTGTACTATTGCTATGATTGTACTGTCGGGGCAGACCTCTGTGACGGTGTGGGTGTGGGGAGGTGGCCGAAGGCCGCCCCTTTGCACCCGCCCGTGTGTGCGTGCGTGCGTGCGTGCGTGTGTGTGTGTGTGTGTGTGTGTGTGCGTGCGTGCGTGCGTGCGTGCGTGCGTGCGTGCGTGCGTGCGTGCGTGTGTGTGTGTTGTATGTACTGTGACTTCTTTTGGATAAACTTCCGAAAATGTTATATTGATATATCTTTGTTTTGAGTTTGTTACGTCCCTCCGGTCCGTATATTTCTTCTTTTCTTTTTCCTTTTGTATACGCGTTATATGCATTTAGAGTTAAGTATAACATTAAGAAACTAATTGTAACTCTTCCTATTACCATCCTTACCATCATGCCTTACCAACATATCTTCATTACCAACATCCTCATTACCAACATCCTCATTACCGACACCTTCCTTACCGACACCTTCATTACCCACATATTAATCTTAACCTTTCCACCACCTTTAACCCTTCCACCACCAAGATGATTCCCACTTCTAAACGCCCTACTCCTAGACACATCCTGGTAGGGACCTAAGCCTTAAAAAGGGCACAAGAGCGCGCAGAGCTCAGAAGATCTTGTACAGAATTTTGATTTAGGTCAAGATTTACGGAAGAAGTCTTCCACTCAGATTCCAACTCCAATTCCATATCCACTAACTCAAATTCAAGTTCCATATCCGTAACTCTAACTCTAACTCTTACTCTTACTCTTAATTCTATTCCATATTCTAATCCATATTTTATTCTATATTCTAATCCATATCCTAACTCATATTCTTAATCCTAAGTTATAGTGTATAACTTTATTTTGCGTATAATCTTAAACCGCGAATATCATTTATATTCAGTTATTATTAGATTACTTTTATATTATAATAAATATCATATTAAACAACCACTGCGGCATCACTCATTCGCAAGACGAAAGACCGACCTCGCAGAATCGTAATTCACGAAGCCTTTCATTCAGAGAACCTCAGACGAAACGAGGAACCACAGGTAACAGAACGAATTCATGGTGACAGCATTGCCTCGACTATTTCGGTAAGAATACCAAATCTAATTGCATAACGCTTCGATCTAATTTATCAGACAACGGCATTGTCTAACGGACCGCTGACCGCGCTCGAGTCACGTACTCTAACTATTTACATTACGCGCTCGGACCGACCGCGCAATATAATAATCGAACTCTTTCGTTAAACACGAAACGTATACATTTAGTTTAAATCCGCGATTCTATAACATAACATTAGCTTTTCCTCTACGACGCTATTGCACCTCAAATAATCACGGTTTTATTTTAAGGTAAATTATTTCTATCTCTCTTAACTCATGAGTCCGCCACTCAATCCGGTACATCATAACATCCTCCGGGATAATATAAGCGTTCCCTATCAGGCGTGGCTCAATACCGCTCTCTGTTGTACGGCCATAAGCTACCAATACCAACAGAGTAATATTAGTATCTGTGCCGCATGTTACGCGGACAAGTCTCCTTACGACCGTAGTCAGTATACAAGCATTTCACGTCACTATATTCATATAGGAGCTTTTGACGAATCCGACCGTTGCCATTTGTGCAACAGTTTATTTCCGCGTAGCAACCCCATATCCGCGTGTGGTACATGCAGCCAGCTTTTACACGACTTCCGTAGATACTTAATCGAAACGGGAGATAGGCCGTACACCAACTCGCAATCGACTGTGATTATTGTTTCACAAGTACGTCAGAGGATGGTTAATCCTGATCAACTCCATTAAATAAAGATCTATCCTAACATAAGCCGTTCCGAAATCCTGTCTTCAAATTTTATTTTAGTATAGGTCGGGACGACATAACAAGTTTTTCAGTCATTGTGAATAGTTTTGATCGATATGTTTCAATTAGTCAGTCAAATTACCTCGACGCAAGTAAGACGCTTTACAAACGTTAAAAATGCATTTGCATGAATTTATTAATCTAACTTACGATGTTCCATTCGTTATATAACGATTATGAGTCTATTACTTGATATTTTACACACACACGGGCGGGCGGGCGCAAGGAGGTGGCCTTCGGCCACCCCCCTTTTTCAGTCAGATTACCTCGACGCAAGTAAGACGCTTTACAAACGTTAAAAATGCATTTGCATGAATTTATTAATCTAACTTACGATGTTCCATTCGTTATATAACGATTATGAGTCTATTACTTGATATTTTACACACGGGCGGGCGGGCGGGCGGGCGGGTGCAAGGGGGCGGCCTTCGGCCACCCCCCCCCCGCACCCACATCGTCACAGAGGTCTACCTCGATATAATCATAGAGGTCTACCTCGAGTATAATCACAGCAATAGTACAATCGTACAAGTCGTGTGCCCCTGTGCAGGAGGGGGGGAGGTAAAAGTTACTTCGCGTGGAAAGTTCAACGTTTCTGAACAGGGAAAGATGTAGAATAGGACTTCATATTATACATGTATGGCAGAAATAATACGTTAATTTTGAAACTTTTTTTGTTAATAACTTTTTAACGAGTTAGGTCCGACGGTTAAAACTTCCTCAAGGTCACTCAGAATCATGACCTTGACAACATATGTCAAGGTCAAGGTCATTGGGGGAGGCTCCCCTAATCTACATTTTTACCGAAAAATGTATCATATAACTTTTTTTAAATTTGAAATATGTTTTTCATATGGCTCAATAGATTTAAAACTAATAAAAAGAAGTAGGGCTACGAGCCAATAAATTCGTTAAAATCTTTTAATTCATTTTAATATATTGCGAAGAATATCACGTAATTTTTGGCGTTTCGTCCCGGCTTCCACTACTGGACTCATCTTTTTAATTTGATTTTTCATTTTTGATTGTGGTTTTGGCTTCTTTTCATGATCGTAAAAGTACTAAGTTTGTCATAACGTTTGGCACGCTCCTGAATTTGTCGATAAACACGCGCCGTCATTATCTACGGCCTACGCCACGCAGTAATTATCTACTGAACCATTCTTAAGAATTGTCCGCTGCGCTAAATACATTTTTTTCATTTCACCGTGTACAAGATGATTGTCCATCACTTTGACAATTATCGTAACCTATCACAACCACTGAATGTAAGAGTTTAAAGATGCTGGCCTGCTCTGTCAAAATTTTTGCGCGTTCCGAAACCATCGAATTAAAAAGCGTTGCAACCTTTTAGTCCCCGACTGTACGTTTCACTTAACGTTCGCAACGCTCGCGAGGATCATTTTGTCCTTCTTGTAATCGAATATTAAATAAGGATGAGATGATACACGCGATCGTTAAGTGGAACGCACCCTCGAATAATGCTATACAAAACTGCGGATAACAAATAAATTGAAAATAAGTAACGAAAAGGTTCAACATGTATAAAATAATATAAATAAGAAAAAGGGCAAAGAGCCAAATATGTTTAACGTACGTATAATTTAAAAAAACAAACTATATACCTATAAAATTTCCAGACGTTTCGACTCCGATCGGGTCATTTTCAATGTATAAAAGTAAAATTTAAATATAATAAAAAAAGTACAATAAATATAAAACATTCTTCGGTTAAATAATACAAAAATTACAAACAATCTTCATCCAAAATGCATAATTAAGGAACAAAAGATGTAGAAAACTGATGTCATAAGAGTAAAAAAGATCCTAATAGAAATACAAAATAAAACTTAACGGAGTCATAAAAATTATTTTAAAAGTAGAATGAATTTATGTACCTTGTCAAAATTGGTAGAAAAATAAATTAAATACTGCTATACAAAAGTGCGGATTGAAATTGATCAAGTTTGAGTAAATAATGAAATCCAGTTGAATTTATTTTTGCTTGTGCTGTTATACGTTTCTTTGTGGGAGGATAGTTTAGAAAAGGAAACAAATTATTACACACTCATTATTTGAATAAACACAACATTATTTATACGTTACGTATTTACATAGAAAAATGATTTTAATCATAATTGTATTTTAATACAATTTTACAAGGTAATTAATTACCTTTTAATTTAATTGTTACTAAATTAACAAAATGGATATGAGTTACTTACGTTATTTTGTAGTCTTACATTATATCCATTTCAATTTATTGCCTTGTGATTTGACTCTTTTACTGATCGATCAATTGACTCTTATATTATATTCTTTTTGTTATATTCTTTTTTTTTATTATTTTTATCTATTACTGACATTGTTTTTATTATGTTACTATTTGATTTAGAAATGTGGAGTTTCACAATTTACAATATTTGATGTCTTGCATTGTCGATGGACTCTTGCCATTTTACTCCGATACGATATGTCTTCAATAGCGAGTGAGATTAATAATACCCACATCACAGAATGTATATTCTTATTTTTCGTTTTTTATTAATATTTTTACTTATGTATTCGTGAATTTTTATAATTTCTTTGTTTGTACATCGTTAACGATATTGCTACTTAACATTGATAATGACCTAATTAAGGTCGAAACGTCTCTTTTTAAATTTTATTAAACTTTATATTTATTTTTAACTAATAACATCTTATATTTACTAAGACCTTTATATTTCAACAAATGTTGGCTCGTAGCCCTGTTTGTATTAATTATTTTTTAAATTTATTGAGCCTTGTTATTTACATATTTTGATAATTAATGTTTAAGTTTCTATTTTTTAAAAAAGAAATATAATTTATTTAAATATAAAAATATTAGTAATATATATATATATTATTATTAATATTATATTTTTTATATTTATTTATTTTTATATTTTTTAAAATATAATTTATTTTTAGTTTGAAAAAACTTACATCTTTACGGCACTGATCACTATTGTTTCTGCAAACTTTAACCACGCAACGCACCATTTTAATGTTATAAATTCACTTGCTCCGCTTCATATACGTATTGTATATAGGTATGTCTTCCTCTATTGAATAGGGTGTGACAAGAACGAGTAGATAAACAAGTTTGCCAACATTACTTTTCATTTTTTTTTTCAACCGGTTGGCACAATTTCAGCTTCTCCATGGGTTTTCAGATCAGAAACTGAAAAGTCACTAAGTATTGAGCACACCATGTATACTTCCACCATGGAACCATGCCAGCCCCTAGAATATTTGTCGCGCAACCCGTCGTACTGTCTAGTATGTATCTGCAACACCCTGTACTACTGATATTGGTGTATCTGAATTATCGCACTTGGAGTATACCATAAGATACAGGACAAGAATCCAACTAAAAAAGTCCTGAGTCATTTTTTGATACGAGCTTTCAGTTCATTGTTATACGATGTTAAAGTTAGCAAATTAGCGAT
Organism: Cyphomyrmex costatus; assembly: GCF_001594065.2. NCBI lineage: Eukaryota > Metazoa > Arthropoda > Insecta > Hymenoptera > Formicidae > Cyphomyrmex > Cyphomyrmex costatus. The sequence continues at coordinate 111,415 of NW_017274997.1, read as the reverse complement.
TGAGTATAGAAGGAAGATAGGGACGTAGCAAGGCGGAGCGGAGCTGACGATCGCGGCGGGAGAAGAACAGCGGTGAGCAGCGAAATGGTTATTATCAAAAATAGAATTTACTGTTTATTTCTTTTTTATGTAATTCATTCGCACACACACACACACATACATATATTATTTTTCAAAAATGAATCACAAAGATTAGTATTAATTTTAAAAGAATTCTTATGTACTCCAAAATCTTAAATCAAATATAGAGTTCTAGGTGAGAGATCAAAATAACAGTTTTTTATATTTCAAAAATGAATCATAAAAGATTAGTATTAGTTTCAAAAGAATTCTTATTAAATTGTCTTACCCTATTGTCTACTTTAACGTAATACATTTTATTATTGGAAGATAATGAAATGGTAAAAAACCTTGGTATAATGAGGTATTCAAGTCAGACGTAAAGTTGGAAACTCTTGGTGTATGTTTACTTATTCTTATATACTTTTAGGTAGTTTTATAGTTTTTCTTATTCGATCTAGCAGAGCCAAGTATTTTTACATAAAAAATTTTTCCATTTGAATTAATTTATTTTATTAATTTTTTTTATTTTATACTGTTACTTCTTTAATTTTTGTGGTAACACTTAAGATGAATAAAGTAATGCAATTTTGTAATATAATAACGTTTTCTAGAAAGGAATTGCTACTACTTTGGTTGGAGTTACTACTAAAGAATTAAACCACTTAGATTGGAATAGGAAGATCTTTCAATAAGAATACAAAGACATATATTAGGCTTCATTGTATATGAAGATAAAAATAGTACCACATGGGTTTTACTTTTTAATTTAGTAGAATTTAAATAATAGTAGAATGTAACTTGGCGCCGACTGTTGATATCAAATCTTTTATACAAATGATACGGTTATTAGATTTAAGTAAATAAGGATAATATCACGTAGGTTTTTAAAGATGGTTTTACTAAACAGCAAAATGTGATTAGTCAGTTTCACAGTCGATTAAGTAATTGGCGTTGGTGATAGAATTTAACTTGGCGCCGACTGTTGATATCAAATCTTTTATACAAATGATAAATGTTCATTAAAATTAAGTAAGTATTATAATAAGGTAGAATTTAACTTGGCGCCGACTATTGATATCAAAACTTTTATACAAATGATACATGTCATTAGAATTAAGTGAGTAATAAGGATAGTACCTCTAGGTGTTTGAAAATAGAATTTAACTTGGCGCCGACAATTGATATCAAATCTTTTATACACATTATACATGTCATTAGGTTTAAGTAAATAAGGATAATATTACGTAGGTTTTTAAAGATGGTTCTACTAAACAGCAAATGTGATTAGTCAATTTTACAGTCGATTAAGTAATTGGCGTTGGTGAAACTGGCCCAAATGGTTTTTTGACTAGCAGCACCAACTCTTAGCGCTTTTTTTACCTTTTTTTTTAAAAAGGTATGTTTATAAAGATATTATCAAATAGGTTTTACTTTTTAATTTAGTAGAATTTAAATAATAGTACTACATGGGTTTTTAAAGATAGAATTTAACTTTGTATAACCAACTCAAAACCGGCGAAGTTCAAACAAAAATTAGAAATTTGACTAATGAGAGAGAGATTAAAGGCTTTCGATTTAAACCATTTTCATACATATTCAGTTCCATTGCATTATCTTTCAATAATAAAATGTATTATGTTAAAATATTTTAGAGAACATCAATATAGACATACTGGAAAAGCACCGTTCGGATACTATCACTAAGAAAGAGAAATCATAATAAGTTTTTAATACTGAACATTAGAAAAAAACATACAATAACGAACCTGAAGTCATATCACAGGTTGAACATACTATGTATAATTAAAATTTATTATAATAAACGCACATAAAAATGAATAAATGTTAATTAATACGTTGAGAATGGCGAATAAGAGTCAATCTAAATCTGATAATATATTCTAATATTCTATATTGCGAAGAATATCACGTAATGTTTGGCGTTTCGTCCCGGCTTCCACTACTGGACTCATCAGTAAGGTATTGTAGTGGAAGCCTACCTTAGACGCCGGTGTAAGTTATTAAATCGAGATTCTATATAAAGAGATATACGCGTGTCAAAACCGCAGGTTGTAATAACGCGGATAATACATTGCAATTCTGTTCATTAAGTAAAAATTTACAGTTTCTAGATTAATTGCGTTTCAAGACCGAAAATCCATCGGCGCGCAAATATTTAGGAGGGGGGATATTTCAGATTATTAGAGTTGCGTTGCAAGACCGAAAAATCTTTCGGCGCGCAACAATTAAGAAGAGGGGACATTTAAAAATCAGATTATTTGGGGGGACTATATATAATTAGAACGTTATTTCTCACTTTGGATAAATATTGCGAAGAATATTACTACGTCGACCCGCCATCAGAGGTCTATCGATATTCGCAAATTCTCGCAAGTGCTGAGACACGCGTATATCTCTTTATATAGAATCTCGATTTAATAACTTACACCGGCGTCTAAGGTAGGCTTCCACTACAATACCTTACTGATGAGTCCAGTAGTGGAAGCCGGGACGAAACGCCAAACATTACGTGATATTCTTCGCAATATAGAATATTAGAATATATTATCAGATTTAGATTGACTCTTATTCGCCATTCTCAACGTATTAATTATTGTTTATAAAAAGAGTCCTTTATTTCTTCAATTATTTGAATAAATATTCTTCTTTTATATCATTTATGCTTCTTTCTAATGTTTAGTATTAAGAAATTTATTATGATTTCTTTTTCTTGGTAATGGTATTCGAACGGTATTTTTCCAGTATGTCTACATTGATGTTCTCTCTAAAATATGTTAAAATAATACATTGTATTATTGAAAGATAAGTCGTATGTGTAGATACAGTAGGTTCCGCCCTCCCTGCGAGGGGGGCAACCTACTGTATCTACACATACGACTTCTAGAATTGTACTGTTGCACGTGGGTTTCGACTTTCTACGCGAAACGAGAGCTATCTCACACCACTAAATGGGTTGGGTTAGGTTATTTTTAACAGTCATGGAGCCCCCCCTGCGTAATGTGTGTAAAATATCAAGTAATAGACTCATAATCGTTATATGTATAACGAATGGAACACACGCACGCACGCACGCACGCACGGGCGGGTGCAAGGGGGTCGCCTTCGCCCCCCACCCCCCGTACCCACACCGTCGACAGATGTCTGCCCCACTGATATGTATATATGGATAGCGAACGCCCTATACCAGCAATGCTAAATTTTTGTGCTGAATAGAAGGGTCGCCATGTTGACTCAGGTGTGTCATTTGAGAAGTGGGGGGAGTGGGGAATGAAGGATAGCGGTTCCGCGGGAGCTTTGAAATCAGTATAAACATAAATAGAAAGAATAAATATAGAAGAAGAAAAAGCAAAGGAAATATAGCAAGAATAAATATTGGTTAAACTTATCGCATAACCTCTCAATAACGTAATTTATTAGTAAATTTCCCTTACCGATGAAGAGTTCTTTGCACCGATGCAGTCTTCTCTGCCTTTTTCCCACAGAAATAGCACTTCATATTGCATTTACAAAAACGATCACCAAATCTATAACTTCTTCTAAATTTGGATGGCCCAGGTTCCGGTAAATCCGGATAAACGTGGCCAGTCGTGCCAAAAGGAAATTATATGCTTCAAAAGATAGGTGTGAAACCAAAGTGGGTGATATCGTCACGCCGCAATAACGCGCGTCATGAGAGCTCAGGTCGTCAAAAGGTGCAAAATGACGAATAATCGAGACGAGCTCAACCGCGGACACGCATCTGTATGATACAATGCACAGTCAAAGTCGGCACCACTTTCAAAAATATATACTGAAGAGCACCCGAACTAAAACGCGTCCGTGACATATAACATATAACGCGACATATGTAAACACTACGAATGCACCCGACAGATACCGACAATTCCCGAAAATGACACAGTCGAGTCAACATGGCGGCTCTCAAGTCGGCACACGAATTGCAGCCCATCCGCTATCCATATTATACATATCAGTGGTCTGCCCCGACAGTACTATCATAGCAACAGTACAATCGTGGAAGTCGTACGCCTCTTTGCAAGAGCTGGAGGGAAAGGGGGGGTGAAAGTCGCTTCGCATGGAAGGTCAAAACCTATGTAGAATAGTATTTAATAATGCATATACCCGATGAGAACACATACGTAGATTCGACGTAGATTCAACGTGGGTTAGCACGTAGATTCTACGTAAACGATCGAGTGACAGTCTACTCAAAAACGGTACCAAAATCCACGTGGAAATCGAATCGATATTCCTTGTAATATCCACTACTAGTGCAATAATAATGCAATAATAAATTCGTAATAGTGACACTATACTATAATATACCCGTGTAGAAGTCTTAGAATAAAATCGTGAAAAAAAAATTTTCCTCTAAATTCGAGAGTTAAATTTTTTTTCATGATGTCACTCATCCGAAGTTGTACCACGAACCTTGCTGCTTGACTTTGACAATCGTAAGGGAACTGCTGTACTTCGATGACCCACGAATCTGTATGTTAACGTCTATATAATTGTGATATATCTGTTCAATGGAAATATTAGAAACAAATGGTTTATGTGTTTATATGATATAGTGTATGTTTTAGGAAAACGGAATAGAATCCCTTTAGTGTTCCTTTTTTTAGGGAAATCTCATAGGAATACAACAAAGAAAAGATAGGGAAATTTCCACACGGGTATATATATATGTATATAGATCAAAATATTTATAAATTGTTTATGCATTAAAAGTTATATTGTGGTAAATGCATTGATAAATACGTGGATTCTACGTAGACACTTCCATATAGATTTCAATACGTATAATCCATGTGGAATTACTGATGAAATTTAACAGGAATAAAAATAGGAAATAGTAACGTTGAATTCACGTGGATAAATTAACATCGATATTACTCTATGCAATCCACGTGGATTATACGTATTGAAATCTATATGGAAGTGTCTACGTAGAATCCATGTGGATATTATGTAAATAAATTTTTAATCCACGTAGTCCACGTAAAACACGTAGATTCCATGTGGATACTACATATGTGTTCTCATCGGGATATAGCAGAAATAGGACGTTATTTTTGAAACTTTTTTTGTAAATATCTTTTTAACGAAGGGCGAGCGACGGCTAGTTGTTAAGGTAAAATTACTCAGGGTCATGACCTTGATAACATATATTAAGGTCAAGGTCATCGGAGCTGGCTCCCATCATCGGCATATTTACCCATACAATTTCACTTTAGGGTTATTGAACACTATATCATGAACCTTTTTACTCATTTCTAGTGTAGCCACCTCATACAGTTAGATTAATCTGTAATGTTATTTGCGACAAAGGTGTCGTATCGTGAATATTACCTATTTACAATAATTTTTAATAAAGTAAAGTTTATAAGTAAATTTTTTCATCTCATTTAACGTTTTTATTAGTTGTTAGAATTGAAAATTGCGATTTTATTGTAATTTTTAAAAACAATATGCTTTTTAAGATCATTTTTAGTGGAGTTAGTTAATTATAATTGTAACAAAATTTGTAAAATACCATTTTTTAATAGAAACGGTTTAATGGAATGAACTGAACAAAATAAGCGGGAATTATATGATAAATAGTATAAATTTTCAGATGTTTTTAGAGAGTGTGTTTATAAATATGTTCATATATGTGTATAACTACGCTATAGTTTGCCAAGTGTATAAAAACTCAAAGAAAAGATTGAACCTTTCGTGAGACATAAACGTCATTGCACAAATGTTATGGCACTATTAAAGATATCCAAAATTTGTATTATGTTAAAAAAATTAAATTATAATATCATGGATAATAAGATTATAATAAAAAACCGTAATGTGGCAATGTTGTACCATAATATTGATTCGAACTTTCGATTACGAGTTTATTTAAAATCGGTAATCGCAAAGAAAATTGTTATTTGTGTTATCTTTAAGTTTTGAAATTATATGTACACACGCACGCAAAGTCAGTTTGTCACTCAAGGACTTTTACAATGCTGTCACAATGTCATCTACGTTTATATTAAAAAAATTATAACTCTGAATATTATAGCTATACTTACGGCGACGATATCTGTTATTGCAAATACGTTATTACGAATATGAGAATATAAAATTATTAGTATAAAAAAATTTGTTCTAAATCGATCAGTAATAAGATGTTTTTATAAAATAAATTTCTTTTTTATGTAATTCATTCGCATATATATTATACGCGATATACACACATTGGCACCTTACCCTCGTGGGAACGTTTTATATGTTTTTTATTCTAAATGTGACATCCACATTTTTACTATGAGACGTTATTACATCGAGATCGAGAACTAGCAGCGCCAAGTGCTTTTACATAAAAAAAATTTTTTATTTAAATTAATTTTTTTCATTTTGTACTGTTACTTCTTTAATTCTTTATGGTAAAACTTGAGATGAATAAAGTGATGCAATTTTGTAATATAATAACGTTTTCAAGGAGGATTGCTACTACTTTGGTTGGAGTTACTACTACTTTGGTTGGAGGAATAAATGTGTTTGAATTAATTGTCTTTAAATTAATTGTGATATAATTTTATTAAAGAAGAATTAAACCACTTGGATTGGAATAGCAAGATCTTTCAATAAGAATACAAAGACATATACTAGGCTTCATTGTATATGAAGATAAAGATAGTATTACATGGGTTTTACTTTTTAATTTAGTAGAATTTAAATAATAGTAGAATTTAACTTGGCGCCGACTATTGATATCAAATCTTTTATACAAATGATACGGTCATTAGATTTAAGTAAATAAGGATAATATCACGTAGGTTTTTAAATATGGTTCTACTAAACAGCAAATGTGATTGACAGTATTGGCGTTGGTGAAACTGGCCCAAATGATTTTTTGACCAGCAGCATCCAACTTAGCGCTTTTTTATCTTTTTTTTAAAAAAGGTAAGTTTATAAAGATAGTACCAAATGGGATTTACTTTTTAATTTAGTAGAATTTAAATAATAGTATTACATGGTAGTATTTTTAAAG
>NW_017274997.1:96105-102026 GCF_001594065.2 Cyphomyrmex costatus | reverse complement strand
AGTACTCATAGCCAGAGTGCCTGCCAAATAGCGGTACATTTGTCGGCGAACGCGCCGGTGAAACGTCGCGTAATAATGGCGACAGCTAGAATGCATGCGATTCATCCAAATGGTTCTAGTGTCCCGTGTCGTGTATTGTTAGATAGTGCATGCGAGGCACACCTTATTACGCGCGCGGCGTGCAATCGAATCGGCGTCAAACGAAATCCCGCCACAGCAGTTGTTACAGGGATAAATGAAAGCGAAACACCGATACAACAAGTATGCGATATCGTTTTACAATCGAGCCATTCTAATTTTCGCATCAATGTACATTGTCTTATCGTTCCAAGGATAACGAAAGACTTGCCATCTGTTGAAATACCTCGCGAAGCGTTGCAAGTTCCGTCGAATTTAATGTTAGCAGATCGCGAATTTGATAAACCCGGTACTGTTGACATCTTGCTAGGAGCCGAATACTTTTACGAATTGTTAGAAACGGGAAAAATAGAGCTTGGCGTTGATCGCCCGGTCGTACAGAACACGAAGCTTGGGTGGATCGTTGCCGGACCTCTTGCATTATCAGCGAATTCGTTTGCCACAGTCACCAATAATGTCGCGTCGCTTTGCTGTTTCGCACAACAGTGCGAATCTCTCAATAAATCTCTCGAACGATTTTGGGCAGTTGAACAAGGCGGTCCGGAAACGGCCACAATCCGGTCCGAAACTGAGCGACGATGCGAAGAATTATTCGATAAAACTACTAAGCGCGATGATAACGGTCGATTCATAGTCCGTCTGCCGATTGTCGAAGGCACGGAACCGTTAGGCGAGTCAAGGGATATCGCCGAGAAGCGATTGAAACAAATGGAACGTAGATTCAGGAATAACGTTTCATTACACGAACAGTATGCAAATTTCATGCGCGAATATGAAGAGTTAGGTCATATGTCGCAAGTTGTCGATGAAGAACACAAGGTTAATTCGTCAATAGTATATTTGCCTCATCACGGCGTTGTGAAAGAGGATAGCACTACAACCAGATTGCGCGTAGTTTTCGATGCGTCGAGCAAGACAAGCTCCGGTAAATCACTCAATGATATACTGATGGTCGGTCCGACTATTCAGAAATGTTTATTCGAAATAATGATTCGTTTTCGTATGCACAAGATTGCGTTGACCGGAGATATAAGACAAATGTATCGTCAGATAGTCGTCGAGCCACAAGACCGCGATTATCAAAGAATTTTGTGGAGACGTTCTCCAGACGAGCCGATTAAAGAGTATAAGTTAAATACCGTCACATATGGAGAAGCGAGCTCATCTTACTTAGCGACTAAATGTATATATAGACTTGCGGAGTTGGGGGAATGCGAGTACCCTGACGCTTCTAGAATTTTACGCGACGAAATATATGTAGATGACATCATGACCGGTGCCGAGGATGTCAGTAGCGCGATTGTATTGCAAAGGGAAATCACGGAGTTGTTAAAATCCGGAGGTTTTCAAGCTCATAAGTGGTGCTCGAATGCCACAGAAGTTCTAGCCCGAGTTTCTCAGGATAACAACGAGACCATTACGACACTTAGCATCGATAACAAGGACACAGTCAAGGCTCTCGGTTTAGAATGGAATCCAAGGGAAGATACTTTCCAGTTTGCAATGCGCGAACTCAAAGCGGTGAACACCAAGCGACAAATGTTCTCTGCAATCAGCAAGTTTTTCGATCCGCTAGGATTGGTAGGACCAATCATTACTCGAGCTAAATTATTCATGCAAGAGACGTGGAAGATAGATTGTAACTGGGACGACCAGCTTCCCGACGAATTGCTTCGCAGATGGAAGAAGTTCAGCGACGAGTTGATGGCTATAGGAAGATTACGAGTTCCACGATGCGTCGTCGCTTGTGATGATGCACGACGATTGATCCTGCATGGATTTTGCGATGCGTCCGAGCTCGCCTATGGCGCCTGCATATATATGCAAGTTGAGAACTCTCAAGGAGAATTCAGTTCGAGAGTGTTGTGCTCAAAATCACGCATAGCCCCGATTAAAACAGTATCATTGCCTCGCTTAGAATTGTGCGGCGCCGTCTTGTTGGCGCGATTACTTGTCGTCGTTCGCACAGCTATTCAAGTACCGATTGAAAACGTACGAGCATGGTCCGACTCTGAAATCGTTCTGTATTGGATCAAGGGTGACCCATCTCGTTGGAAACCGTTTGTATGTAACAGGGTGTCCGAAATCATCGAAACCCTGCCAGCAAAACATTGGAGTCACGTAAGCGGTAAGGAAAATCCGGCTGATGTGATATCCCGTGGCGCCAGTCCACGTCAACTCGAAAATCTAGAATTATGGTGGGCGGGACCGCCATGGCTGCTCACAGGAGAAATAAGCTCCGACGACGATTGCGGAGTGAAGCTACCAATGGAGAATCACGAGTCGATTATGATGGAAAGGCGTAAGGCAAAACAAGCATGCCAGATCATTGTTCAAGGACAACCATGTATTCAAATGCTATTAGAGAATATTTCTTCTCTAACTAAAATCGAACGCGTACTCGCATATTGCAAGCGATTTGCGTCAAACGCTCGAAAGAAAGCCTCCGAGCGAGCGGTAGGTCAATTATCAATTACCGAGGTACGAATGGCACACCGTAGCATCATCCATCACGTACAGTCTAAATATTTTCACGATTCGATTTCCACATTGAAGGCCAATCAGTTTTTGAAAACAACAGACAAGCTTGCAGCATTAGCTCCCTTTCTTGACGAACACGACATACTCCGAGTGGGAGGTCGCTCGCAACGTACCAATTGGAGTTTTGAGCGAAAACATCCAATACTATTGCCGTCGAATGACAGATAAGTAAATAAGGATAATATCACGTAGGTTTTTAAATATGGTTCTACTAAACAGCAAATGTGATTGACAGTATTGGCGTTGGTGAAACTGGCCCAAATGATTTTTTGACCAGCAGCATCCAACTTAGCGCTTTTTTATCTTTTTTTTAAAAAAGGTAAGTTTATAAAGATAGTACCAAATGGGATTTACTTTTTAATTTAGTAGAATTTAAATAATAGTATTACATGGTAGTATTTTTAAAGATAGAATTTAACTTGGTATAACCAACTCAAAACCGGAAGTTCAAACAAAAATTAGAATAAAGATAGTACTACATGGGTTTTTAAAGGTAGAATTTAACTTGATATAACCAACTCAAAACCGGAAGATGAAACAAAAATTTGAAATTTGACTAACGAAAGGTTAAAGACCTTCAATTTAAATCATTTTCATATATATTTGTTCCATTGCATTATCTTTCAATAATAAAATGTATTATGTTAAAATATTTTAGAGAATATCAATGTAGACATACTGGAAAAACACCGTTCGGATACTATCACCAAGAATAATGGTTACAAGAGAACAAAATACAATACGAAACACATTTGTGACAACATTATTAGAATATAGCATGATTTTTGTTTAAGAGAAAAAGATTTCTTTACATGTAAATATAATATATTAGTTTTCTATCTATTTGATGCATACCGTACACGTATCGAACCATTACACAGGCCCACAAAAAAATTGTTATTTTTTGTACGATGAATGCTACTATGATATTCCCATGTATTTTTTCCCGCTGAAACCGAATCCATAATCCGTTTGACCCCTACACGTCAGGATTTTTTTAACCTCAAAAAAAACGATAAGAGTACTGAAGAGTACCGATTAGGGGACCTTCCCCCAATGACCTTGACCTTGACATATGTTGTCAAGGTCATGACCCTGAGTTACCTCCAACAGGTTTTAGCCGTCGCTCGTCCTTCGTTAAAAAGTTATTAACAATCATAGTTTTAAAATTATGATATTATAACTTTAAAACTATGATTGTTAATAACTTTTTAACGAAGGACGAGCGACAGCTAAAACCTGTTGGAGGTAACTCAGGGTCATGACCTTGACAACATATGTCAAGGTCAAGGTCATTGAGGGAAGGTCCCCTAATCGGTACTCTTCAGTTACTCTTATCGTTTTTTTGAGGTTAAAAAAATCCTGACGTGTAGGGGTCAAACGGATTATGGATTCGGTTTCAGCGGGAAAAAATACATGGAAATATCATAGTAGCATTCATCGTACAAAAAATAACAATTTTTTTGTGGGTCTGTGTTATTTTTTCTATAATTGTTAATTTAAAAATACACGAATGGTGTATAAGCCGGTAAGAGTGTTAGCGCTCGGCTCGATTCGTTTTAGTTTTAGTTTGTCCCACTCGGCGTTGTATGCGCGATGGTTAGTTTTTTTCCGTTCTTGTATAAGTTATATGGTAAGTTCGTTCATGGAAGCGCGCGAGGCGCACGTTTTTGTTCACAATTATTTTGCATCAATTTTGCGAGAAATAAAGCAAGTTAAACAAGTTTTGCAAGTTCATTCAAGTTTCTATACCCAGCCGAACAAATGGCTTTAATAATTATACATGGTGTTCCCGGCTTAAATGGCAAAATTTGAAATACGTATTTAGGATCTCAAAACAAAGAAAAATTTCCTCTGGAAGAATTCTCACAAACGCTTCGTTCAAGAGATATTGACTTATTAAGTTACTCAACTGTAGAAATATTTTAATATCGAAATGTCGCTTTTTGCTTTGTTTTGAAAGTCGTAGGTCGTTGATAGGCTTATGTTCGCAATGTAAACAAAGCTCCTTTCATTTGTAATGACCTTCAATCATTAAAACGGAGGATAGAGCAAGCGTGCAATGAAATTATAGCCACACAATGCCAATCAGCCATTCGTTCTGTCATCAATAGATGTAATGCTTGTCTCCGAACTGGAGGCCGTCATTTTGAACAAAATATTTAATAATTAATTTGTTATTACTGTAAAGCAATAAAGAAGTTAAACCTGTCTTATTTTGACATTTATTTATTCCTATAGTTTTGTAATTTAAGAAGTATTATAAACTAAATAATAACTTAATTATTTCGTACGAATGAAAGGAGCTTTGTTTACATTGCGAACATAAGCCTATCAACGACCTACGACTTTCAAAACAAAGCAAAAAGCGACATTTCGACATTATAATATTCCTACAGTTTAGTAACTTAATAAGTCAATATCTCTTGAACGAAGCGTTTGCGAGAATTCTTCCAGAGGAAATTTTTCTTTGTTTTGAGGTCCTAAATACGTATTTCAAATTTGACCATTTAACCCAGGAACACCCTGTATATTAGGCTGTTTATTAAGAACTTTACTTATTTAAAATAAAAATATAACAAAAAAGAGGAAAAAACAGCAGAGATTTGAACACGGGATCTACAGCATACTAATCTCGCACCTTACGCTCGAGATCACGCTGTGTTCTTATAGAGATTTCGATTACGAATAGGGTACATGACGTTCACGGAAAATCATAAACAATTAATATCATAGAACTTATAATACTGGAATAGGAATAACCATGGTGGAAGTATACATGGTGTGCTCAGAACTCGTAAACCACGCCCCTTTTCAACGCGGTTGTCACCGAAAAACATAGGGCGGCCAACTTAGAAAGGTTGGCAGTACTGAACTAGTAGTGTTTCTTTTATGCATGCGCCGTGGAGCATCTATCTCAGTCTGTCTTTAGCCGTCTCCTGAAAGAAACGTGCAGGCCTGTTATTTTGAAATTAAAGTGAAAATTTGAAGTAAAATGGTGCGGTGTATTGTTAAAGCGTGTAAGAACACCAACATAACGTGTACTCCGGAGGAAGTAAGCTTCCACAAGTTGCCGAATAATGCCATTATGCGTGAAGGGTGGCTTAAAAACATAGGAGGAAGTGTAATTCCATCCAATACTCTAAATGGTAAGTGTTGATAATAGTAATATTTAATAACTTTAAGTCAAATTTATGTCAATGTTTATTTTTACTTCGATTTTGTTGAAACATTATAATATT
>NW_017274997.1:90663-93993 GCF_001594065.2 Cyphomyrmex costatus | reverse complement strand
AACTTCTTCCAACTGATGTATAATCTAAAGAATAATTGCGGAAAACAAATTAATTATTTAATCGGAAATTTTTAGAGAAAAATTATATTATGAAAGTAAAAAATGAGAGAATTTGTTTTGATCAACAAAATATTTTAAGAGTAAGTAAAAAGTTCGTTTATTCTGAAAATTAATTGGAAAATCCAGAAAATATTAAACCCAAAAATGGACTTTTTGGTGGCTCGGGATAAGAGACTTGTAGTGTCTTTCAGTTTTTGAACATGGCCGGAGAAACTTATACCGCGTCTCTTGATAATCAAATAAATATATATGTGTATTTACCTATGGTATTTAAAATTTATTTTAAAATCTAAAATTCATTTAAAAAATTTACGAATATTTTGTACTCTGCTAGTTTCTGTTGCTAGTGGTTCTTTTAGCGTGCTTGCAACAAATGTGTTCTTGCAAATATCAGGCAAAATAAAATAAAATAAAAAACGAAAAATCTTGCAAACATGTTGAAGATATTTAGTTAATCTTTCCTTCTCTGCATTCTTTCTTATTTAGATTAGATTAAAAATTCTAAATCTGCCGCTCCTGGTTGGGAGTAATATCTGCGTGAAATAGGGGCCCGTAATTTTCTTCTCCCGGGCCCTGCTTTTCTCTCTACGGCCCTGCGGTTATGGCAAGAGGAACGAACTTGCATTGTATACCGTTTATACTTATTTATAAGCAGTATACATAATTCAGGGTTGTTAACGTTACTGTTTTTATGTAACGCGTTACAGTTACTATTACTTGCGATAAAAAGTAATACGTTACTCGTTATTCGTCACCCATTGTAAAAAGGAACGCCTTATCGTTACTCAAAAGTAACGGGAAAAACGTTACTTTTTCCGTTACTTTTCAAAAAATGATAATATTTACGTAAATATAGCTACATACATAAGAATAAATTGTTTTTTAATTTTATAGCTCTATTATTTTATATTTTATTAACTATTTAATTATTTTATAATAAATATTATTGTATAATTATTCTTATGTTATTATAAGTTATATAGTATAATTATTGTATTATTATCCTTCGTGCACTTATATGCACAAAACTTCTATAACAAATAAATCCGTATTAAACTAAAGAACACATAAATTAAGCATTATGGTATTTAAAATTTATTTTAAAATCTAAAATTCATTTTAAAAATTTACGAATATTTTGTACTCTGCTAGTTTCTGTTGCTAGTGGTTCTTTTAGCGTGCTTGCAACAAATGTGTTCTTGCAAATATCAGGCAAAATAAAATAAAATAAAAAACGAAAAATCTTGCAAGCATGTTGAAGATATTTAGTTAATCTTTCCTTCTCTGCATTCTTTCTTATTTAGATTAGATTAAAAATTCTAAATCTGCCGCTCCTGGTTGGGAGTAATATCTGCGTGAAATAGGGGCCCGTAATTTTCTTCTCCCGGGCCCTGCTTTTCTCTCTACGGCCCTGCGGTTATGGCAAGAGGAACGAACTTGCATTGTATACCGTTTATACTTATTTATAAGCAGTATACATATATATACCGTTGATTATATATATAATATATTACTAGATTATAATTCGATTATATATAAATAATCAAATATTTGTACATATACAGTACATTTTCTGTGTCAGTACATTAAAATTATATAACAAAATTATGTTATATGGTACTGAAAATAAAAAAAAGATTTCTCCAACGCCCATTCTCGAGAGAACGCAGCCAATACATTTTTTTATCTCTTCGATTCTGATTTATAAATAATTTTGGTTTGTGACAATCAGTATACCGTTAGAACTAACGCTTCTGATTTTTATTACAATCGACATTGTCTGGTAGATACTTGTGTCTATTTTGCCAGTGTCATCAATTTTGTGTTTATTATCCGAAAGAACACTTGATTTTTATCATATACTGTGTTACGTCCAAGCCTCAGGATTTTTCTTTTATTTCATGGGAAGTTCTGGATTAAGGAGGAGGCCTCGGAAGAATGTAACCGATATACTACTCTCTCGAGGTCATCGCCTTACGGTGCGACCCAAGAGACAGTCGGACGCACTTAAAAAGGGCACGGAATTAGGTCAGTGTGCCATACGACCCACTATAACACTTATTCCGAGCCGTACGCCCGTTGGTCCTTTAAATTTAGGTCAAGGAACTCAATCTTTATAGCCTGGGATATGGACCGAGTGCGATCTCGGGGAGAACGGTTGGAAATGCGGGGAAGGTTCCTTTAAATTAATTTACACTCTTTAAGGGGATCCTTAACGGATCTTACACACAGACGATTACGTGTCATTGACACATCACTACATCAATATTTTACTCACGTACGCCACACATATACGTAGATTTTTGTATCGTAATTATGTTTTAATTAGACATCTAAACCTAATTTTAAGAACTCCACGTTGTTTCTTCATGCAAACTACGTGCCTATGGACTACTATTTCTTAAGTACAGATTGCGCAGCTTTTATATAAAACAAATGTTGTTACGACGTGCAACGACGTAACAGCTCTGGAGCGCCATATTGGACTAAAAAATGGTAAAGAAGAACTCAATTTTGAAATTTTTTATCGTTTTCAGCATAGATTTTACCTCACAGGCACGTATTAATGCGTATACTTTAATTCTGTAAAAGGATTTTCGAATCTGTGAATGACAAAAAAAGTATTTACAATACAAAAATTATACGATTTAGTCGGTAATACAGGAGGCTTAAGGATCCCCTTAATGTAAAAAAAAACATTATTTAAATCAATATAAAAATATAACTAGGGCGTAGAGCCAAATTAATTTAACAAATTATTTTAATTTATATATTAATACAATTTCAGACGTTTCGACACCGATCGGGTCATTTTCAATGATACAATAATATTCCTTAAAATTAAATTATCATTATACAATCGGTAATTATTCACTTTAGGGGATCCACCTCCAATGACCTTGACCTTGGCATATGTTGTCAAGGTCATGACCCTGAGTAACGTCCAACAAGTTTTAGCCGTCGCTCGCCCTTCGTTAAAAAGTTATGATCAAAAAAAGTTTGAAAAATTACGTTTTATTTCTGCTATATATGTATAATATCAAGTACTATTCTACACCTTTCCCTGTTTAGAAACGTTAAACTTTCCACGCGAAGTAATCTTCACCCCCCCCCCCTGCACAGGGGCACACGACTTCTACGATTGTACTGTTGCTATGATAGCACTGTCGGAGCAGACCTCTGTGACGGTGTGGGTGCGGGGGGGGTGGCCGAAGACCGCCCCCTTGCACCCGCCCGTGTGTGTGTGTGTGTGTGTGTGTGTGTGTGTGT
>NW_017274997.1:85065-90541 GCF_001594065.2 Cyphomyrmex costatus | reverse complement strand
GTTCCTGAACAAAGGAAGGTGTCAAATAGTACTTAATAGCATATATGTATTATATATCGATGTTAATTTTAAAACTATGATTGTTAATAACTTTTTAACGAAGGGCGAGCGACGGCTAAAACTTGCTGGAGGTTACTCAGGGTCATGACCTTGACAACATATGTCAAGGTCAAGGTCATTGGAGGTGGATCCCCTAAAGTGAATAATTACCATACAATCTTCATATTGTTAGAAAATCATAGATTCAGTGTATAAAATTTGAACGTTGGTATTTGTATGTGTTTTTATCTTTGATCCTGATAAAAATATAAAATTTAACATAGTTTAAAAATTCAACTACTAAATGTCTTATTAACCTTGTCACAAAATATTAAATCTAATACAAATATAAAAGTCATATATACCTTGTCAAAAATAAAATAAAAATTGTGATAAATCCATGTGTAAAAATCCTCTGCGTCAATTTATTATAAAATATGTTAGGTGTAATAAAATGAGATACATTGCAGCTGTCAAAATTGAACACGTATCATTGCAAAAGAAAATAGGATAATGTCGTTGGAATAGAAAGTGAAAGGATAAACTAATAAAAATAACAAGGAAAGACAAATTTAAGACGAGGATAGGAAATGTATCATATTGGTGTACATTTCGGGCAATGACTCTGTGTCATTTTGTCTGTTTATACCGTGTGTCTGTTTTTTAAACAAATGAATTAAAGATTTGAAGAACTCTTTTATTTAATAATAATTAACACGTTAAATAGGGCGAATAAGAGTCAAATTACAATTTGAAATCTAAATCTGATAATTTATTCTAATATTATATATTGCGAAGAATATCACATAATTTTTGGCGTTTCGTCCCGGCTTCCACTACTGGACTCATCAGTAAGGCATTGTAGTGGAAGCCTACCTTATACGCCTTGGTAAGTTATTAAATCGAGATTCTATGTAAAAAGATATACGCGTGTCTTAGCACTTGCGAGAATTTGCGAATATCGATAGACCTCTGATGGCGAGTCGACGTAGTGATATTCTTCGCAATATTTCTCAAAGTAGGAAATAACGTTCTATTAATATATAGTCGCCCCAAAATTGCGCGCCGAACAATTATCGGACTTGCAACGCAACTCTAATAATCTGATTTATAAATGTACCCTCTCCCTAATTTTTGCGCGCCGAAAGGATTTCGGTCTTGCAACGCAATTCTAATCATCTGAAATATCCCCCCCCCCCTAAATATTTACGCGCCGATGGATTTTCGGTCTTGAAACGCAACTATAAATGCTAAATCTAGAAACTGTTAATTTAACTTAATGAAATATTTAGGGGGGGGGGATATTTCAGATGATTAGAATTGCGTTGCAAGACCGAAATCCTTTCGGCGCGCAAAAATTAGGGAGAGGGGACATTTATAAATCAGATTATTAGAGTTGCGTTGCAAGTCCGATAATTGTTCGGCGCGCAATTTTGGGGGGACTATATATATTAATAGAACGTTATTTCCTACTTTGAGAAATATTGCGAAGAATATCACTACGTCGACTCGTCATCAGAGGTCTATCGATATTCGCAAATTCTCGCAAGTGCTAGGACACGCCCCACGTAGCACACCAGCGCGTGTAAAGCGCTTTCGAAGCGCTGTTCAGATTGCACCTCCCAAAAGTGCTGTTAATTATGCACTTTTATTGCATGCGGTTAATTTCAAGTCTTGATTAAGAAATGAACATGCGCGAAAAAAGCGCTTTATAAGCGCTCACTCTTCTTTTACTGCACATGAAAAGTGCAGTAAATGTGCTATAAAACTGTATTTATTTTGCGCTGATTATATGCGCTTATAATGCGCTTTTCATAGTGGATTTTGAAAGCGCTTTTAAAGCGCTAAAAAGATGCTAAAGTAATGCAATATAGATGCTATATAGATGCTAATATAGATGGATCTACACAAATTATCATGTTATGCAAGTTCTGTCCTAATGAGTCATATATTGGCTTGAGAAAAACTCTTGCTCTTTTTCCAGGTTTCCTAATTTCTGTGGAATAAAAATAAACTGTTAGACTTTAAAATTAGAATGTTCTTAAAGTATAAGTTAAAACAAAAATATATAATTTTATATTTCCTATATTAGCATTTATGTATTGTGCGTGATTTTTATTCCAAGTTTACATTAACATTATATTAATTAAAAATTTTTTTTTAATTAGACGGTTTTATTCCAACTGTTGAAATAAAATTTATGACAATTTTTTTATGTATATAAAGACTGTGAATATCTATTCTGTATATAAATTAAATCTAAAAGATACTCAAATTTTATGCTAAAAAATATATATATACAATCGCCGCGTTCTCGAATTATTCATATAACATATACGTGTACGTGTATTGTAATTATTTAATAATTATAAAAACATAATTACATTTGCAAGTATACAAACATCCATATCTGGGGTCGAGAGATTTCGAGAATTACAGTCGATATTGTCAATATTTACTATCGGTTCGGCAGTACAATTAGTATAAGTTTCACAACTTAATATCTCAATATATATACTGTAGTGTATGCCATTTAGCTAAAAAAGATTTTGTAATCGAAAAAAATGATATATTTTACGATAAAATGTTTGTTATTTTGATGTAAATGCAGTTATTAACAAGTTTGTACCTCATTAAAATAAGCGTCACATGAAATATTTATGTTCATGTTCTCCCGTTTAAACGTTATATTTGTTATAACCTATTCGTTTAATGTGCACGATCGTAGGGTATTACGATTCTGAGAAAAATTAACGGATTTTTACATAAAATTACAACATTTCTTATAAATATTATTGATGTCGGTTTTACGCAATTAAATGTTTATTTATATAAATGGCTTGCAAGAAATTTTAATGTATGATTTTTCGCTTTTTTATTATGATTATATCTAATAGGTGCAAAGCGACTACTCAAGAGCCTTAAGAGGAATGAGATAAAAATATTGGATTGATACAAAAGTTTTAAAATCTCTACTTTTCGAAAAGTCTATCTTACTATTGTTTTTTGAATTTCTGTGAACTTCGTAATTTTTACTTGAAATTACTTTTACTACAAGAAAATTACGAGCTAGACAAAATGGAAATTTTTCTTTTTATTTTGGATCTGTAACACTTGCTCAAAAAGAATTTACGAAAATTTTTTACATTGTTATATAAAAGCTTAAAGCTTTCTCTATAAAATCGTTTTTAAAAATTGCTCCTAATATTTTTTTATTATTAAAAGTTATTGCAGATTAAAAGGAGCATTTTGACTTTTACATTTAATTACATTTTAATTACATTAAAAGCGTAAAATTATGAGCAAAAAATCGTACTGCAGTTTTTAAAAATAGATTATTAAAGCTGAAACTTTGCTCTATCGAATGATATAATTGCCAATGTTTTTTAACCTTAAGGCTGCCGGGAAGCCGATATATCGGCTCGGCCTATGATATGAACTTTGTATATAATTAATACATGATACAAGACACAAATTTGGCCACTTTTAAAGGAAGGTTTAATATCTTAAATCCTGGCAGTCTAAAGGTTAAATATCAATAGATGTAATACAAGTAAAAAGTAACACACTTCGAGTTCCTTTATTCCAATCCATGTATGCATAACCGTGCAATATTAAAAATTTCAAGGCTTGAGATAATATTGCTAATCATGGAGATAATACTGTTAATTATAGATAATATTGCTAATTAGAGATAACATTGCTCCTATCTTGAAAGTTTTACATATTGTAAAATAAAAGTTTCATAGATTGTGATAAGATTTAATAGTTTATAAAATAATATTTTATATATTAATATTTGGAGAAGAAACTTATTCTAAAGAGTAATAATATTGTCAGCGTTGAAAGAGTTCAATTGTTAATTTTTAATAGTATGATTTCACTTAAGAGTTTTAAATTCTACTTAAATGATTTTAGAGAATAGTAGGGGAGACGTATCGGGGCTGGTTGTCATTCAAGGTAGATTGTCAAAATGGTTGAAACTCAATTAGTACGTAGTGGAAAAAATCTCTTTTTTTTTACTGTTAATTGGTGATGTAATATTAATTTGTTGTGTAAAATTGTTTGCATCAAAAACATATTGCATATATTATTTATAGTGACTTTTAAAAAAATGAAGTTGGTTGAATAAATTTTCCTTACCATCTATTTTGTTATCTGAAAAGTCTGTGGTATTATTAGTCACAATATATAGCCTTTTGTATTCATGCAATGAATATTCAGGCAGTGACATGTCTTAGGTAAATTTTTCTACAATTAATTAATTCTTTTATTTAAAATGTCTATGTGGGATAGATTAACCAAAATGAGACGGGGTTTGGCGACAATTTTAGAATATTTAGTTCGACACATGTTTAGACAATATATTCTTACAAATACCCTCATATTTCATATAAATATATATGTTTTTCATTTTTCATATAAAAACTACAGTATAAAAACAAATTACTTAATTTATAATTAAAATAATAGTTTTATTTGTATAAATATTATAATTAATATTATAATTAATATTATTATTATTATAATAAATATATAATTAAAATTAAAATAAAATTGTAATTTTTATGTCTATAATAAATATATGTTACTGTCAATCCTAGAACGTGTGACAATCAACTCGGAACACAGGGCTAATAATTGTCACATTTTCGTAGCTTCATTTAAAATTAAATAACTTATTTGTATGACATGAAAAATTCAAGAGTACATTTTTTTCTAATACATATAAAAGGATGTAGGTACATTATAACGTGTATAATACTTCAAAATCAGGTATGATTTTTTTCTAAAAATCATCTATCAAAAACAGTGACAACCAGCTTCGGTCTTCCCTATAACTACTTACAAGTTCTAGCGTTGTTATAACCGATACTATGACCAATGGACAAATAAATATTATGCAGCTGAATTTCATTTTGCAATGGAATCTGTGAATGAATATATTTCTAATAAATAAATTAGATCTATATAGTTTCTTAAAAATAATAATTGTAATCTATCTGTGAGATACAATATAAGGTATCTGTGAAATATAAGAATAATGTATATACATAATGACGCCATTAAAATATAATTTTTCAAATTCGTTCTTCTGCTAAATAAAAATGATAATTAATATTAAACGTTTAAATAATGATAAAAATCGAGTAAAGATAATCTTGAAGATAATTATCATTAAAGTAAAATTACTTCTACAATTATTAAAAATATATAGTTTTTAAATTAGTTACAATGTTTGTATTTATGATATAAATTCTTACATAGCATAATACAATTTTTAAATAAATATTTTATAAATGCACATGAATTATTGAACTAAAGTGACAAATAAAGTTTATAAAATTGAAAGAAAAATCGTAAGAGATATCATAAAATAAATTTTATAAATTCAGTTTAGATAATCTATACATTACATTAAATTTTACGATAGAAT
>NW_017274997.1:77294-80994 GCF_001594065.2 Cyphomyrmex costatus | reverse complement strand
CTCTTCGATATCGTATCAAATAAGTTTTCTAATATATCTATTAATTTGTCCTCCCTTTCTCTATAATTATAAAAGAACTGATTCTTTGTGTTCTATTTTATTTCAGATTTATTCAATTTTACTTTCAGATTTATTGAAAGAAAAGGCCTGAATCCAATCTGTCAGTATATATATTTACCTTTATATTTGATAGTTATCTCAATATTATCCTATGAAATAATTTATTATTATTTATCAGGTCTCTATTACATTTGTCCTATTTTTTACAACATCTTTACAAGTATATCCTGCTAAATAATACATTATTTCATAGAATAATTTTGAGATAACTACCAGACAAATAAATAATGATAAAGTAACAGGCAACTCACAAAATAAACACAATGATGAGAAAATCAAGATTACGCCAGATATAAAATTATTTGGTTTTAGTACACATTGCCTTTTGAGGATGACAAATAGTTTTCTGGATATTTTAGTAAATGGTATATAAATATATGACAGAGATTGGTATATATATTTTTTAATTCTTTATACACATTTTTCATGATACATAAAATTAATCTTTATCCTGAGTTTTAACAAATATTATAAATCGTTTAATAAACTTTTTATTTCATATAAACATATATATATATAATCTTTATAACGGCACATGTCATTCTTTTCTGATAACTTATCTATTCTAAATTAACATTTAGATATACTGTGTTGATTAATAAAAAAGTATTAAAATTGATATCATTTTCTTACCTGCAATGTACAAGTTATTACTCGAATGGCAAAAGATACACTAAAATTGTAAGTAATGATATTTGTCGGTATATATATTGTCAGGACTAAAGATCTATAATTGATGTTACGTATTATTATAGATTCAGTACTGGCAGTGTACGTCAGAACACAGGCTACAGACACAGCCCACAATGCTAGTCAAATAAGTAGAAAACTATGATAAGCATAGTTAATTTCTGACTTAGTCATCTTTAATATTATAGCATTATGAGTCACAAACAACAGAAAAACTTTTAAACTTTGTAATAATTACAATGTTATGATCAAAAAATACTTTTCTCTATATAAATATTTTTCAATTAATATCTATTAATTTTAGATTACTCTTTCACTAACAATAACAACATTTCAGTAAAGTTTTGACCAAATTGGAAAACTTTTATTTTTTTGGTCAGGACATTTCAGGAATTTTGCCCCATATATATTAGGGTGGAGTGAATCTGAAAAATTTTTATATAACACTGATTTTTCGATAGTTTATGACGCGTTGTATCTGAAAAATTTTTATATAACACTGATTTTTCGATAGTTTATGACGCGCTGATAACAAAAATGACCAGAAAAAAATTCTAAAAAAATGTTTCACATTCGCCCCGACGTCCCAAAGATGCCGTCTTTTGGGTGATTTTTTTTCGATTGCCTGTAACTTCGCCATTTTTTTTTAAATCTGAATTTTTTTTTTTAAAGATGCCCACACTATCCATCTATCAAATCCATATGATAGAAATTTTTTTTTCATTTTTATTATGCTTCTCAAAAATCGATATATATGTCAATTTTTCAAAAAAAAGAATATTTCGATATTTTTCATGTATAACAAGTGAAATATCGGCAAAATCGAAGTGTGGCTGTGGATTTTCCAACGTATTTGGACCTCCTAAATATGAAAATGATCGTAAAATTTAGCTAAATGCCTTCTCTTAGTCGTTATTTTTTTTAAAAATTCGAAAAAAGTAACCTAATTCTATCATAAGCTACTTTAAGACTAAAACTAAGATTAAGACAAGTCATTCTGAACGACCCTGAACGTAAGCAACGCATATAAAACATGAGACTTCACGTCGTATGGAATTTTATCTGCGTTGCTTACGTTCAATTATCGACCGAGCAGAATTTGTCTTCTTGAGCGAAGTGACGATGCGTAAACCCGTGTGGCAGAAACAGATTCAACGAGGGAGATATTTGCGATGTTTTGTATGAAAGACAGCATAAATCGGTTGACTCGAATTAACTGCAAAAAACGGATGACGAATGTGGCGTCTATCTGCCGGTATCATCATCCGTAATGACTATAATCAGAGAAAAAATTGTATCAAACTTTTGTAGAAAATTGAAAGGTAAACCTTGACTTTAGCTGCTCCACACCCATTTCTTTATTTTTTAAAGTTTGTTTTATGTATTTTGTCTCGCTTATTCCAATTCCGAAGATATTTCTTTGCGTCAGGCCGTATTTTTTTTTTTAGAAAATCGTAAAAACACTAAAAGTGATTTTTTTTGCAATTATCTCATGAAATCTCGAGCTTAGAGAAAAACGTTTCAACCAAAAAATATATCTGTCAAATCTTTACAAAAAAAAAAGATATAGAAAAGCGTTAAAAGATATTTCCGAATTTGCAATTAGTGCATAAAAATACATAGAAAACATAATAATAACACGAGATTTAGGGGCGGCAGCTAATCTAAAGTTTTACCGTACTTTTTCCCACACACCGTTACTATTATTTCAAGAGCATTCTAAATTTCAAGAGCAATCTAAATATTTTATTAGTTTTATCGAAGAAAAATCATTATATACGATAGGAGCAAAAAATTAGGCAAAATGATAAAATTAGGTTAATTTATTCGAAGTTTTTTAAAAATAACGACTAATTGTAAGAGAAGGTATTTGGCTAAATTTTATAATCATTTTCATATTTAGGAGGTCCAATTACGTCGGAAAATCATAACCACACTTCGATTGTGTCGATATTTGACCTGTTATACATGAAAAATGTCGAAATATTCAATTTTTTGAAAAATTGACATATATATCGATTTTTGAGAGGCGTAATAAAAATCCAAAAAAATTTCTATCATGTGGATTTGATAGATGAATAGTGTGGGCATCTTTTCCAAAAATAAAAATTCAGATTTAAAAAAAAATGGCGAAGTTACAGGCAATCGAAAAAAAATCACCCAAAAGACGACATCTTTGGGACGTCGGGGCGAATGTGAAACATTTTTTTAGAATTTTTTTCTGGTCATTTTTTTTATTAGCACGTCAAAAACTATCGAAAAATCAGTGTTATATAAAAATTTTTCAGATTAACTCCACTCTAATATATATATACATATATATATATATATAATTTATCGCTATTGTTATATTTATTTTTACAGCCATACAGTCTTTCTCCTCCGCACATAAATAACAATCTTTAGATCCAAGAATATCTGATCACGTTAATTGTAAATCAAAAGGATTGCATTTAATTCGGAAGGCATGTTATATACTTTTCTAATTTTAATTCTTACATCGCAAGGTATTTACATATTGTTTTAATTAAATTATGTTGTAGATAATAAAAAATATATATTTAAAACGAAATTACATTTGTAGTAGAAGGTATACATTTGAAAAAGAGAATTTTTAAAATATTCAGATTCTGTAGCATAAATGTTATTTAGATCTATACAAAACATCATGTTATAGATGGTCTGTCCAAATAAGTCATATCAGTTTGAGAAAAACTCTTTCTCTTTTTCCAGGTTTCCTAATTCCTGTGGAATAAAAATAAACTGTTAGACTTTCAAATTAGAATGTTCTTAAAGTATAAGTTAAAACAAAAATATATAATTTTATATTTCCTGTATTAGCATTTTTATGTATTGTGCGTGTTTTTTATTCCAAGTTTACATTAACATT